>NC_064265.1:41921558-42225219 GCF_003254725.2 Canis lupus dingo | reverse complement strand
ATTTCATTTAATGAAGATATAGTTGGCAACAGAATTTCCAATTCAGAAAATGAAGTTAGTGATTCTATTTTGTTTATTCAATCAGGTAAGATTTCTCAGGAGTTTTACCATTCATTTCTAAAATATAAAGTTATTTTTATTGACTATGAAAAAATGGTATGACAAAATTTGTTCTTAATGAGCATGAGATGTAAAAGACATTAATATATAATTTTTATTTGATTTCATTATGGCCTGAGAATTGGCTTTCAGGCCTTTTTGGTTCATAGCCAAATTTATCTACTCTCATTAGACCACTGGAACAGCATATGCGTGACTATGTTCTTTTCCTCTTTCACTTAGAAAGTAGTAATTGACTCCTACTATTGTTTGCTAGCTCCTCTGCTACATATTTTATGACAAGATACACTGAAATATTCCCTTTAACTTTGAAAAGAAAACTCCTATTGGTGTAGCATTGAAATTGATATAATAGAGAAATTCTCCCACAGGTGTTGAGACCCCAGAGGATGACATGCCAATGAATTTTTTTAAAGGTTGTTTTTCAGAAGAGTTGAAGGTTCAGATGAGCAATCTAGGAGAAGAGAATATGTAGGGTCATTTTAGGGAGAAGGATTGGGATATGCAAAAGCATAGAGTTAGTAGAGTATATAATCCACTTGGAAAACCAAAAGTTCATGGATAACAACATATGGAGCTATGTGGAGGTGAGAAGGATAGAAAGAGAGGCAAAGTAAAAAAGTTATTTATTTATTTATTTATTTATTTATTTATTTATTTATTTATTTTAAGAAGCATCTAAAAATAGTTTTCTGAGAAAAAATTTTTTAAGATTTTATTTTTAAGAAATCTCTACATCCAATTTGGGGTTCAAATTCAACTCTGAGATCAAGACCTGCATGCTCCACCAACTGAACCAGTTAGGCACCCCATTTTCTGAGGAATTTTTAATGTATATATTCATTCTCATTTGAGGGTTTATTTATATGCCATGCAATGTGCCTGGCACTGGAGATACAATGACAAAGAAAGGCTGGGGTCCCCATATTCATATTGTTTCATTATTCGTAGGTGAGGCAGATGATATATGTACCCCTAAAGGGAAATTTCAGGGTGTAATAGAAATGCATGAGATGAATTCCCCACCTCACTCAGGGGATTACAAAAATTTTTCTTAGAAAATTAGCATGCAAAAAGATCTAAAATCTACATGAGGATTGGTCCAATGAATGGGGATGAATAGTGGGGAGAGTGTTCTAAAAACTGGAAAGAGTACTTGAGAAGGCCTAGAGGCAAGCAGTCATAGTAGATGCTTGGGGAACTGAAAAATGTTCTGTATGGCTGATACTTACAGGATTACTGGAAGGGACAAATGTGAGAAATAAATCTGGAACAATAGGCAGGGATTAGACCATACCAGCCTTTTTAGCATAAGGAGTTTGAACTTTTACTTAGCACAAGGAGGGACCTTAGAAAGATTTTAGGCTGAGGATTGGCAAGATACGAGCTTGCATTTATGGAAGCTCTTGGAGGAAGCATTATGTATTGGACAGGCTGAATGAGGCAGAAGAGCCAATTGGTACATTTAGTAGTATTCTCTACTTAGGAGGTGACAATAACTTTGATTAAAAAATAGTAATAGAGATGAAGAAAAAAATAATAGAATTGTTAGATATAATGGTTGAAGAATTGACTGTTTTAGTCATTGATTAGCTATGGAGAAGGGTATGACTGAGCCTTGGATTATGCCTAGGATTCTAATTTAGGTAAATGAGAGGATGATTGTGACATTCACATAGATGGGGAACAAAGGGGAAGTTGCATCCATGAACAAATGAGGAGTTTAGTTTTGGATCTGATGAGCTTGAGGTAGCTGTAAACATAGTTTAAGTGTCCAATAGATATTTGTGTATATGAGTTTTAAACTCTGGGAAGACTTATAGAATTGGAAAACAGTTGAAATTACTATGGAGGTGGCAATTGAAGCTGATGGAAAATAACATTGTTTCTGGATTCAGATCAAACCCCAAGTAACACCAATACCTAAGTAAGTAGAGTGGGCATGAAAGAAACACAATACTTCCACAGGTAGGATGAGCATCAAGAGGACACAGACTCACAGGCCCAGAGGAAAAGAGAATTTCAACACCATCAAATGCTATGGAAAAGACTGAGAAAGGAACACTGGATTACCAATGATGGTCTTGGTAAAAACAGTTTCTATTATATAATGGATAGGGATGGGTAGTGGGGATAGCGTTCTAGAAAGAGGGAATAGCACATGAAAAGTTCAGAGACTAGTAGACATTTTAGTTGCTCGCGGAACTGAAAAAAACTTTCTATATGATGATACTTAAAGGATGAGTAGAAGAGACAAATGTAAGAAATAAATTTGGATCAATGAATTGATGTTTGTGTGTAGAGTGACTAAAGACTGGATACTCAAAAATCTTGTTCTACATATCAGGCATTCCATGTGGATCAGTAACATTTAGTGTTTTTTCGAGGTAAGACAGACTTAAATGTTTAAATCTTGATGGGAAGGAACCCGTAGAGAAGGTTGAAGGAAAAGGGTAGGCCAATAATGCTGTGGTTACTGGAGAAGAGAGAGGTAAAGCCAGGTAACGTGAAACAAGAGGCTCACAGCACAACATGATATGAGTATGGTTCCTCTCGCCTCAAGCAGAGATGTTTAGTTTATTTGACTGTAAGCTTGGCTAGAATGCGGGTACAGCTTAGCATAACAGAATTATTCTTTTCTAAATAGTACTGTAAAAGTCATGTTAAGGGGTAAAACATTATTTTTCCCATCAGCCTCATGTAGACTGAATTAGATGATCTTTAAAAAAACCCTCATATTTATTGTGTGAGGTAATAATAGTCATCAAGTACTTTAGGATGTAACCTACCCACAGCAGTAGTACATGAACAAAGATATTCATTTCTCTATTTTCAAGAGGACCAGAGCTCACACTTTGTCTTGTTAAGGGGAAGAAGATGCTGGAATAGGTGAAAGATTCCACTTCTACTTGAAATTGACGCAAGTTTGTGATACCCAAGGACAGATGGAGCCCTGTGTTCCCAATTTCCTTTGGGGAAATATGTTGTCCTGATGGGGGGAAGAGGGCTTAGAAGATCACAGTAATAATAGGAAAATAAACCGGATTGGGGGAAGATTTAAATATCGAGGAAGCATTCACATAGGATTACTTTCTAAATGCTTAAACATCAAAGCAATTTGTGATATAAAGCAAATTAGATAAATCAGATAAATAAGTACATGATTCTCAAAGGCATAAATCACATGGTTTTGGGACTGTCTTTGTTTAAATAAATGTTCCAGCATTTATTTGTTCTGTAGAAGATGGCCTTTTAGTAAAATGGTTACTACTTTCTTAACATATTGTGGAAGACCAGAGGAAGAGAAATACAACCAATAAATTGCTGCCTTGAAGCCATATTACTTAAATTTTTCTCCCTATTGGAAAATTCTCCTTGAGAAACAGAATACAGGGACATGGTCACTCACATGTTTGGCAAAACTATGGTAATAACAATTTGCCTGGGTGTATGATTTTTATTTGGCTGTAGAAGCTTGGGGTAGGTATGGGGTAAATGTAACATTTCAGTTCTTCCATCATATATTCATATAACTTTCACTAGAACTTTCAAGTTAAGAACTATCATGATCTGCATTTTATAAATGAGGAAATTGAAGCACCTAAAGACTACGTAACTTGTCCAAGTATTACAACTCAGAAAAGCCACATCAAGATTTGAGCCTAGGAATGCTGTTTCCAAAGTCCATGCATTTAAACCAATACAGACAAATTTCTTTTAGGCATTTGTTTCCTAATGACATTAGATTAGAGATAACATTAAGAATACTATAGAAAAAAGAGGTTCCTTGGTGGCTCAGTCAGTTAAGTTTCTGCCTTCAGCTCAGGTCATGATCCCAGTGTTCTGAGATTGAGCCCTGTGTCATGCTTTCTGCTCAGCAGGGAGTCTGCTTCTTTCTTTCCGTCTGTTCCTCCCCCCTCCCGTTCATTTCTCTCTCAAATAAAGAAATAAAATCTAAAAAAAAAAAAGGAAGAAAATATTTTTTTATCTTTTTAAAGATTTTATTTATTTATTCATGAAAGACACACAGAGAGAGGCAGAGACATAGGCAGAGGGAGAAGCAGGCTCCCTAGGGGGAGCTGGATGTGGGACTCAATTCCTGGACTCAGGGATCACATCCTGAGCTGAAGGTACTCAATTGCTGAGCCAACCAGGCATCCCAAAATCTTTTTTTAAAAAAGAAAATATTTTGATTCTGGCCATGAGGAAGTGATAGGAACTGAACTTACCCGACTGTCTAAAACAATTATAAAACTAGATAATATATACATTCTGGTCAGTATATGAAGTGATTAATTTTAGGCAGTGAACAGCCACCATAGAGTAGTGATCTTTGAGAAAAGGGAAGTATATAAGGTGGTGAGCTCCTGATTTATGCTGCCTTTCTGCCTGGAGTTTTTTCCATGTTATGGCACAGTAAAGTGGTTCCAAACACAAAATTGTTAAAAGATACAGAGATTAGATTTAAGGCTTCAGAGGTTTCAGGAGTGTTTGAGATAGCTGTGCAGATTGAAGACTCAGGGAAACTGTGGAAAGGAGTTCCACAGTCTTTATGAAAGTTCTCTTGAATGTTTGACTAAAAAGAGAAGGCTGGCTTCAGCTGTTTTTTATTTTATTTTATATTTTATTTTATTTTATTTATTATTTTATTTTATTTATTATTTTATTTTATTTTATTATTTTATTTTATTTTATTTTATTATTTTTTGCTTCAGCTGTTTGGCTAAAAAGAATAGTCACAGGTGAGTATTGAGCTAAATAGAGATTTCACAGATCATTCTGTGCTGAGAAATGTTGAAATTCTGACAATCCAGAGTGAAGAGGCCTTGCTGAACATCCTGAATGTACACCTGATTTCTCAGAAAGGCCTATGAGTTAAGGCTACTCTAGCCCAAGTGTAACAACAATTCCAGAGTTTACAACTGTAAGTTTAAATGAGAGAGAGAGAGAGAGAGAAAAGCAAAGAAATGGACTCTTAACTACAGAGAACAAACTGATGGTTACCAGAAAGGAGGTGGTTGGGGGGATAGGTACAATAGGTGATGAGGATTAAGGAGCACACTTGTCATAATGGGCACCAGGTGTTGTATGGAAGTGTTGAATCACTATATTGAGCACCTGAAACTAATACTCCACTGTATGTTAACTCACTGGAATTTAAGTGAAGATTTAAAACCAACTTAAAACACAAATGGGCAAAGTAAACCAGTGCCAGTAAGCCAGTGTCAGCCAGAATGAGCCTTTAAAGAAACCTCTCACATTCTTTAAGACAATCTCCATATTTCAACAAGTCAAGATCTATAAAGTGGAGACTAGGATAAAAAATTACTCAACATTTGAAGTAACAAAAAATATGATGCATAAGAAGTTAGAACAGATGATAGAAACAGAGATGACAAAGATGTTGGAAATAGAAGACAGGGACTTTAAAACAGTTACTATAACTATGTTCAGAATTTAAGGGAAAAAAAGTTGTCATAGTGAGTGACCAGATGGGATTCTCAGCAGGAAAACAAAACAAAACAAAATAAAAAAACTAAAAAAGAACAAATTACAGTATAAAAAAAATAATGGACTTTTAGTAAAAAGTTGACACACAAAGAAAATATCATTGACTGTGAAGACACGGCTATAGAAATTTTCCAAATTGATGCACAGAGATAAAAAGAAATTTAAAAGATCAACAATGTTATAACGACACATTAAAAAATATCAAGCAGCCTAAAATACATGCAATTAAAGTTTCAGAATCAGAGGAGATAGGAAAATATTTGAAGAAATAATGCCTAAAATTTTAAAAACTTGATAAAAATTATTAAACTTCAGACCCAAGAAGCTAAACAGACACCAACCAAAATGCACACACACGCACTCACACAGAAGAATAACTTAGAGAAATGCTGAAAACCAAAGATAAAAGAAATCTTAAAATGTAAAAAAAGAAATATAGTGGAGAACTGATTAAAATACAACTGACTTATCATTAAAAAATAATGCAAGCCAGAAGATAATATGGAAATGACATAATGTGCCTAAAGGAGAAAAAGAAGCTATCACCCTTGGATTTTATATACAACAAAATTTTCCTTCAAAATGAAGATAAAAGAAAATTTTGGACAAAACCTGAGATAATTTTAACCAGCAAAATGCACTCCAATAAAAATAACATGAAGTTCTTTAGCCTGAAATGATAGCTGATGAAAATTCAAACCTCTAAGAATAAAGAGAGCCAGAATTGGTAACCTAGGTAATCACCAAATCCTTAAGATGTTACTTAATTTTCACCATTACTTAATTTTTTTAAAAGACTGACCTTAAGCAAAAACAATAATACTGTAGGGAGGAGTTTATAACACTTGTAGAAGTAAAATATGACAACTATATCACAAAAGATAGGAAACAATAAATAGAAATATTGTTTTAAGATTCTTACTTTATACTTGGAGTTTTAATATTAATTCTAAGAAGAGGGATCCCTGGGTGGCGCAGCGGTTTGGCGCCTGCCTTTGGCCCAGGGCGCCATCCTGGAGACCCGGGATCGAATCCCACATCAGGCTCCCGGTGCATGGAGCCTGCTTCTCCCTCTGCCTGTGTCTCTGCCTCTCTCTCTCTCTCTGTGACTATCATAAATAAATAAATAAATAAAAAATTCTAAGAAGACTGTTATAAATTTCACATGAATATTTTAATCCTTAGAGCAACTACTGAAATAAACTAAGAGATACAGCTAAAAGGCCAATAGAGAAAATACAATGGAGTTATTAGTGGCAAACAGAGTTGTGGAAAAGATTATTACCAGGGGTAAAGAAAGATATTTCATAATAACAAAAGGCTCACTTATCAAGAAAACAATCCTAAATGTACATGAGTCAAATAACACTGCTTCAAAATACAGGAAGGAAAAACTGATAGAATTGAAGAAATAGACAAATCCACAAACATTTAGAGATTTAAGCAATGTTCTCTTAGTAAATGTTTGAATAAACAGGAAAAAAAATAAGGATAGAAGATTTAGGAAACATGGAAACCAAAACTACTAGAAGCAATAAGTGAATTTGTCAAGATCACAGGATACAAGATTTAAAAAAAATCCTGCATATGTATATACTAGCAATAAATAATTTAAATAATTTTTAAAAGCTGTATATCTATACACTAGCAATAATTTAAAGTAAATAAGATTTTAAAAGCTGTATACGTAAATACTAGCAATAATTTAAAAAATACTAGCAACAAATAATTTAAAAAATTTATAAATCACTACCATTTGTAATAACATAGAAATAGGTGAAAATATTAGTTATATATATATTTCTCATACATATAATGAAAGATGTCCAAAATTTCCACACTGAAAGCTAAAAAGAAGAAAAAAAAGTAAAAGAAATTGCTGAAAGAAATTTAAAAACTAATGAATGAAGAGTTAGAGTATGTTCATGGTTTGGAAGACTTAATATTGTTAAATTTCATTTCTCCTTGAAATGACTCACCATAGATTTTTCTTAATTCTATTAAAATTGCAGTAGTCTTTATTTTATAGATATTACAAGCAGATTTAAAATATTTATGAAAATATACAGAAACTGAAAATTTTATGTTATCTTTTTTTAAAATTTTATTTATTTATTCATGAGAGAGACACAGAGAAAGAGGCAGAGACATAAGCAAGGGAGAAGCAGGCTCCATGCAGGGAGCCCAGTGTGGGATTCGATCCTGGAATTCCAGGATCACGCCCTGGGCGGACGTCAGGCGCTAAACCGCTGAGCCACCTAGGCATTCCATGTTATCTTGAAGACCAATACATTAGCATTTAATTAAAATTAATAATTTTTTAGAATGTAATCTAAAAAAAAGTAATAAAAAAATCAGTGGAACACAACAGAGATCCAGAATTAGACAAATAAGTGGTATAAGGATATTTTCCAAATAGTTGGAATAATTAGGTATTCATTTAAAAAATAACCTTGACCCTATACCTTTACATGTAAAACTTTTAAATAAATTACAAACCAGTAACAGGGATGGACCAAGCTACTTTTAGATAGGACACAGAAATCAATGACTATAAAGAGTAAATTACAAACCAATCTTTGTTAAAAACTTTTGTTCACGGTATCAAAGCAGTTAAAAGAATGACTAAGCCACATACTGGAGAAAGTATTTCTAAAATGTATCCAAAATATGTGAAGAAGTCCTAAATTTCAATAATATAAAAAACCATTTTTAAAAAATAGTAAAAGACTTAAACTGATACTTTATACAAACAAAACAGATAGAAATGATCAATAGGCACATAAAAATGCATATCTTTTTATTAGGCATCAGGAGAATGCAAATTGAAATCACAATGAGATACCACTGTATACCCTAGAATTACTGAAATTAGTAAGACTGATCATAGCAAGTTTGGGGAGTATATGAAGGAGACGAAAATTTCATGAAAATTTCACACTGCAGGTGAGAGTATAAAGTGAGATTAATTCTTTTAGAAAACTGGTAAGTGTTTTTGTTTTTGTTTTTTAAGATTTATTCATTCAGGAGCCCCAGAAAGAGGCAGTGGCATAAGCAGAGGGAGAAATAGGCTCTGTGCAGGGAGCCCAACGTGGGACTCAATCTGAGGACCCCAGGATCATGACCTGAGCGAAGGGCAGACACTCAACCACTGGACTGCCCAGGTTCCCAGTGTTTTTTTTTTTTTGTTTTGTTTTTTTAAATAAATTTGAGCATTCACCTATCTTAATATCTTAAAATTCCACTCATTGGTATTTACCCAAGAGAAAGAGAGACTCAAAACTTGTACACAAAATATAGATAGCCACTTAATTCATAAATAGCCAAAAACTGATAAAATAACCTAAATATTCATTCATCAACTAGAGAATGGATAAACATTCCATATCATATTATACAATAAAATATAACTTAGTAGTAAAAACGAATGAGTGCTGGCTTGCAAAACACATATAAACAATAAAAATAGAGCCAAAGAAAACAAATGTACATACTATGTAATTCCATTTATATGAAGTTCTAAAAAGTAAAATACAGTGATAGAAATTAGAACAGTGATTGCTTCTGTATAGAAATAAAAGATTGAAGAAGGATTAGAGAGAAATTTTTGGAGCAATGAAAATGTTCTTTAACAAGGTTTGCATCATGTGAATGTATACTTTGGTTAAAACTCATCAAACTACATGTAAGAGCTTTATGTTAAGTGTAAATTATTTCTCAAAAATTATACTTTCATGCACACATACACATTTTCATTACTAAAATTCACACAGTATTATGCTGTGTGAATTTTATTATTCATTACAGTATTACTGAATAATTGCAGTAATACTGTACAGTATTACTGAATTCATTACAGTATTAGTGCTTCAAGGGACTAATATCCATGTTTTTCAAAATTAACAACTGATGAACCTTTCTTAAAATGAAATCTGACTGATTAAACACAACATATAATAGTAACAATAAAGATGGAGCTGATGAAGGTAAAAAAATAAACCGCAATGAGGTATCACTACATAACTATGAGAGTGGCTAAAATTAAAAAAAAAATGCAAGAAACAAATGATGGTAAGATGTGAAGAAAAAAGAACCCTCATGCATTGTTGGTGAGAATGCAAATTGATGCATATATATTCTATATGTATATAGTGGCTGAAATAGGTGAAGGAGATTAAGAGTATACTTATATTGATAAGTACTGAGTAATATATGGAATTGTTGAATCACTATATTGCGCTCCTGAAACTAATATAACACTGTATGCTATCTACACTGGAATTTAAGTAAAATAGAAATAAAACCAAATTTTCAGAAGCACTTAAATATAGGGTAAATATTACTAGATCTAAGAGGAAAAATAGACAATACAGTAATAGTAGGAAAGTTTAATACCCCACTTTTGTCAATGTCTACATACCATCCAGACAGAAAAGTCAATAAAGAAATGTCAAATATACATTAGATCACATAGACTTAACAGACATTAACAGAATATCCTACCTATAAAGCAAAAGAATATACATTCTTCTGATTCACATATGAAATATTCTCCAGGATAGATCATATATTAAGCCACAAAATAATACATGTAAGAAGATTGAAATGATATTGAATATCTTTTTAAACCGCAATGGTATGAAACTGAAAATTCCAAGAAAACTGGAAAAATCATAAATATGTGAAGATTAAACCACATAGAGCTGCTAAATGATGAAAGAAAAGGAGAGAAATCCAAAAATACCTTGAAAGTAGTGAAAATAGGAGCATATGATACCAAAACCTATGGGATGCAGCAAAAGCACTCTATAAGGGAAGTTCATAGTGATAAATGCCTATATAAAGAAAAACAAGATAGATTTATTTACTCAAATAAATAATAGAAATTTACACTTCAAGGAATTATAAAAAGAAGAACAAACAGAACCCCAAGTTACTAGAAATAAAGAAAATCAGAACAGAAATAAATGAAATAGGGACTAAAAAGATAATAGAAAAAAATAAATGAATGTGTTATTTTTGAAACATGAACAAAATAGACAAATTAGCCTGATTTATCAAGAAAAAGGTCTAATTTTAAAAATTAGAAATGAGAGGAGAAATTACAGTTTGATACTACAGAAATACAAAAGGGTGAGAGACTAAACAATAAACAATGGAATGTCAAAAAATCAGACAACCTAGAAGATGTGTATAAGTTCCTAATAACATACAACCATCAAAACCTGAATCAGGAAGAAACAATATCTAAACAGACCATTTGTTAATAAGGAGATTAAATTGGTAATTAAAACCTTACCAATAAAGAAAAGTTCTGGACTAGATAGTTTCACTGGTGAATTCTATCAAACATTTAAAAATGAATTAATACTAATTATTTTAAATTCTCCTAAAAAATAGAAGTGAAAATACATCCAAACTCATTTTACAAGGCCAGCACTACTCTGATATCAAGACCAGAAGAGGCTATTACAAGAAAATTATAAACTAAGATCCTTGGTGAACATGGATGCAAATAACCTCAGCAAAATATTAGTAAACCAAATTCAACAATACAGTCAAAGGATCATATATTAAGTGGGATTCATTCCAGGGATGCAAGGATGGTTCAATATTTACAAATCAACGTGATACAACACATTAATGAAATGAAAGTAAAAATAATATGTCCATCCTAATAGATGCAAATAAAGAATTTTCTGCAGAATTCAACATTGATTTAAGATTAAAACTCTCAACAAAGTGGATATAAAGGAAACATATCTCAACATGATAAAGTCTATATATGACAAATACACAATGGTGAAAGCTGGAATCTTCTCCAAGATCAGGAATGAGTCAAGGATGTCCACTCTCACCACTTATTTTCACCATACTAGACGTTGTAGCTAGAGCAATAAGGCCAAACAAACAACAAAACAAAATAAAAGATACTCAAATCTGTAAGGAAGAAGTAAAACTCCCTATTTACAGATGATATATACAGAAAACTTTAAAGACTTAATCAAAATACTGAGGAAAGTAGGTAATAAATTCTATAAAGTTTCAAGTTATAAAAAATCAATAAATAAAAATCAGTTGCATTTCTATATGCTAATAGTGAACTCTCAGGAAAACTATTTAACAATTCTCATTTATAATAGGATCAAAAATAATAAAATACCTAGAAATAAATTAACCAAAGAGGTAAAAATCCTGTCCACTGAAAACTCTAAGACACTGATGGAAGCAATGGAAAGTCACACAAATAAATGGAAGATATTTTATTCTCATGGGCTGTAAGAATATGGCTCAAAGGTCTATACTATACAGAGTAATCTTCAGATTCAGTGTAATCTCAACCAAAATTCCAGTGGCATTTTATACATAAATAAAAAACCTTCAAGTTGTGTGGAACCACAAAAGTCCCAGATAGCCAAAGCAATCTTGAGAAAGAAGAAAAACAAGAAAGCATCATGATTCCTGATTTCAAACTATATTATGAGGCTATAATAATTACAGTTGTATGGTATTTATATAAAAGCAAATATACCAGTGGAGCAGAATAGAAATCCCCAAAATTACTCACATATATATGGTTAATTAATTTACAACAAAGGATCCAAGAATATACAATGGGGAAAGGAGAGTCTCCTCAATAAATGCTAGGAAAACTGAACAGCATACATACAAAAGAATGAAACTGGACCACTATCTTACACAATACACAAAATCAACTCAAAATGAATTAAAGACTTAAATGTAAGACTTGAAACCATAAGATTTCTAAAGGAAAATCCAGAGGGTAAGCTTCTTGACATTGGTTTTGGCAACGATTTTTAGATTTGATAACAAAAGGAAAATAGATTAGTACATCAAACTAAAAAAGCTCTGCAAAGCAAGGGAAATCTTCAACAAAATGTAAAGGCAACCTACAGAATACAGAAAATATTTGCAAATCCTATATCTGGTAAGAGATTAGCCTCCAAAATATATAAATAACTCGTGCAACTCAATGTCAAAATAATCCAATTAAAAAATGGGCAGGTGAAAAAAAAATGGGCAGGTGTGTTTGAGTGGCTCATATGGTTAAGTGACTGACTCTTGACTTTGGCTTAGGTCATGATCTTAGGGTCCTGGTACGGAGTCTCATGTTGGGCTCTACACTCACAGCAGAGTCTACCTGAGGATTCTGTTTCCTCTGTTCCTCTCTCTTTGTCTTTCTGTCTCTTTGTCTCTAATAAATCTTTAACAAAATAGGCAGTGAATCTGAATAGACATTTTTCTAAAGAAGACATAACAGATGGCCAATGTTCATGAAAAGGGGCTCATCACTAATCATCAGGGACATACAAATTACCTCACACCTATTAAAATGGTTATTCTGGAAAAAAAAAACAAGCAATAAATGTTGGCAAGGTTGTAGAGAAAGGGAAACTCTTGTGTACTGTCAAAGGGAATGTAAAATGTGGCAGCCACTATGAAAAACAGTATGGAAGGTCCACAAAAATTTTAAAATAGAAACTACCCTATGACCCAGCAATTCTACTTTTGAGTATTTACCTAAGGGAAATAAAAATACTTCTTTGAAAAGATGTCTGTACCCCATTTTCCTTGCAGAATTATTTATGATAGTTAAGACATGAAAATAACCTAGGTGTCCATTGATGGATGAATGGATAAAGAAAATGTATTCTATGTTTACACATGCATATATACATATACACATGTATATGTATACACACACAGAGGAGTATCATTCAGCCATAAATAAAAAGGCAATCTTGTCATTTGCAACAATATGGATAGAACTTGAGGACATTATCCTAAGTGAAATAAGTCAGAGAAGGACAGATGCTGTATGATTTACTTATATGTGAAATCCCCCCCCCTCCAAAAAAATTAAAGAAAAATCCATAAATACAGAGTACCTATTTGTTGTTGCCAGAGATGGAGGGTATGGGTTGGTGAAGTGAGTTACAATGGCCAAAAGGTAGAAACACAGTTATAAAATAAATATATCATGAAGATGTAATATATAGTATGGTCATTATAGTCAATAATATTGTACTGTATATTTGAAAGTTGCTAAAAGACTAAATCACAAGACACCCTAAGTAGAGAACCCAGCCACATGATGCTCAGACTTCTGACCTACAGAACTATGAGCTAATAAATGGGTATTTGGTACAAGCCACTAAGTTTGTAGTAGTTTGTTATTTGGCAAGAGAAAACTACTACAAAGAAAACTACTACTACTACAATCATATAATCATTCTGTTTTCTCACTAGTAGGATGAAAGTAATAATACTATTATGCATTTCTTTTGAGGATTAAATAAAATAACTAAAATAAAGCACTTAGTTGAGTGTTTAGTAAATGTTAGCTGCTACCTCATTGTGTTGTTTTGAGGATTTGGGGAAGTAACACCCAGAAAGTTCTCAACATAATGTCTGGTACCTAGTAACCTCATAACAATGTTATCAATTTATCACTGTTAAAGATTAAAAAAAAAAACTTGACATGGACTGTACTTAGCCCTCTTTGTGTTCCCTATATTCTTTCCTTTGAAACACTTTACTTTTGACTGAGAGTTAATAGCCAGTATATCATGACCTCAAAGTGATCCTGGCTCATTCTCTAGCCACCAAATAATGGATTACAAACATCCAACACTTGGTTCTTTTCTTTCCAAGGAAAAGGTTACTTCTGAAACAAGATTGTACATTATGCATTTTGAACCCTGTACTCAGGGTTCATTCATTCCAAATAAAGACAACCAGAACCATATATTGAGATTTAAAAAATCTAAAATTTTAGTTTTATTATAGAGAAAGGGAGTGTAGCACTGTTTTATTTTAAACCCAAGTAATGTAACTTAAGAATTTTCCATGTCAACAGTATGCTTGATATCAATAGTCAAATCTCTCATGAAAAGATACACAGTGAAGTATGAATCAGAGAACGATTCTTATCTATTTATTTGTATTTAATTCAGGGAAATCAGGGCTTGGGTTGTTATTCCCAAGAATTCAAATATAACAGCTTACTTGAAGGGCAAACACGGCTAATTTGTGTTTCTGGAGTTAAAAAAAAAAAAAACTATTACATTAAAACTCATGATTGAGTTCACACTATCTCTGTAATGCAAGCACACATTTCAATGTCACTGTCTGCCACCTAACAATAACAGAAAACATCTGTATAATGGCCTATAACATTACACGGTGCATTACAATTAGAAATGTGCTGAAGTGGTGGTTTGGGGGTTTATTTATGGTCCATGAAACAAAAGATTCTATGAGCATCTCATGAAAACTTAATAGTTCAAGGAAATAAAATAAATATTTGAGTGCAACAATTACATTTTAAATGATATTATCACTGGAGAAACTTAGAACAGACTATTTCAAAAGTTGAAATATTAGTGTTAAAAGAAACCCATTACTAGTTGGCTGGAAATCTTTATTGTTAGGAGAGGCAAAGAATGACAGAGAATTATGAAAAACACATCATGCTTTCTAGGTTAACATAATTTCTATAAATGAGTAAAATTTCTCTTAATTGCTCATAAAATCAAGTCTTTAAAAGTTATGGTGAGAGCAAACAGATCTTAAAACCTTGAGTTTTTTTTAAAGAAAGAACAGGAAATGATTTTTTCCATGTTTCTTTAAAAACTGGTAAGTTTGAGCAGTAGCAATTTATGAACTGTTTCTAATTGGAGTCAGTTACCCCACAAAAAAATCTTCATGTGAGAGAGCAAATAAGTTCATGATCAACATGTACTTCATTTCCAGATTACAGGTAATTGTATATACATTTAAATTCATTTATTTTGCATGCAGAATCTCATACTCCTGAAAGATAATTTAATCATCTCTACCTAATGTGTGAGAAAATTATGGTCTAGTCATATACCCAGATTTCTCAAAATTTTGCCTGCTGAGGAAAAAATCTGTGTCACAGGAGACAAAAAACTTTCATTTAACTTCCCCCAAAATTAAAAAACGAAAGAAGGGCAATGGTAAATGACTTTAAGTGATGTGGTACTCATTTTTATTATAGAAAAATACAAATATTTTATTACACTTGAGAACTTTACCATGAACTTCTATATTATTATATTCATAGAAATCCATTCTATTTAATTCCCTGAAGATCAGATTTGGAACACTGTACTGTATTTCTTTATTTTTATTTCATTGAAAAATCAAAACTAAATGGTATATTTTTTGATGTTAAAAAACTGTTCCTTGTTAATGTATAACTTAAAATATATACTTATAAATAGTAATCGTATTGAAATTCAAATTTAATTGCTTTGTATTCATGATAGTTGTTCAAAACCTTTTTACCCAGGAGACTTACATGCTCCCTATTTTACTACTGACTGCTGGTTGGTTTTCAGAATGGGTTTAAGTTTCCTTCAAACTAATCTAAAAGACACAGGAATTTTGATAGTTCCTTGATTAAACATGCATCATTTGTAATGATTTTCCACATGATTATCCCAAATAGCCATGGAAGAACATAAAGCTGTCATTCAACAGACAATAGAAAGGGGTCAATGCCACAGTCGTATCTGCTGGCAAGGAGTACTGCAGTGTCCATTTGCCTTCAATGTGCAATTTTAGGCTAAGCAGACATCATGCTATTAGAGTTTTAATTTCAAGAGAATAGCAAGGCTAAAGAAGAGTATCTGGATTTGGATATCTAGAAAAAGGAGAGTTTTTTATTACTTAAAAATTTTAAAGGGACATTGTTTGACAAATAGATTTGAATAAGTCATATAGTTACAGGGAATAACAGGGAATAAGATATTTCTTATTCTTTTGGATCTGATATCACATTAAAAAGTTAATATTTTATTTCACTGAGACTTCTGAATGGATTGCATGTGGAAGAACCAACTTTTTGACTTGGAGAAAGAAAGTGACAAAAAGATGGAAAAGATGGGGGAAAAGAAGAAAGAACAAAAGAGAGAGAGAAGGGAAGGAAAGGTAGGAAGGGACAGAGAAGAAATTGGAATCATTTAATTACTTCAAGAGTGCTTAAATTAGCCTATAGGAAACCTATGTTTTAAATATCTCATGATGCTATTAACCTAAAACTTAATGATTTTGTAATGACTTAATTCCTATACTTAAAATATTCAGTACTTATATTTTAAGTGTGAATTTCCTTTAGAGAATGCTGAAATCTCTCCCCAAAGTCAGCAAACTACTTCACCTTTTACATTGTAAGTATATAACTGAAAAAGAGGTGGATACGCATCATTTAGGTGATAAAAAAGAATCTGACTTCACATAAATTTTGAAGCATTACGTAAATTAGATCACTCCACTTAAAATTCATTTCTTCTGCTTATATTCCTGATTTCTAGTAGCCTGCTATATGTTTTTTATATAACAAAATTTATGACTTACTCTATCTATGATTTATTGTCTATCTTTTCAGCTAGCCTACATATTCTCCTAGGTTTTTTATTTGTGCAATGATGAGTTTCACGTGGACAGACTGAATGCTGCATGGCTACCAGAATCAGATTACATTGAGTAGAGTTGTAATGACTGGGTATGCCATGCCATTTTAACATTATTCTTTATGAGATTTATTTCCCCTCAGGTATACTGTATATCACAAAGTCGTCTCCAAAATTTTGTTTATTGACAATGTAAATTCTATGTTCACAACTGTGCATCACTGCTAACATAATGCCTGCATGTAGTAGTTCTTCAATAAATACTTATTGAATAGGTAAATAAATGAAATACCAAAGTAAGACTGTCAAAAGGCAACACAAGAAAACACAGGATTGAAAGGGGGAGTCACATCACCATGATGGTAATGATGCGGGAACAAAAGGCCAGTTGAACGCAAAGCACAAGCTAATACCCTGTAACAACCCCATTCTTCCACCTACTCAGAGGTGGGATTATGTGTGACATTTCTTAAGGAACTCATGGCTGCTAATGATAATGTTTGTGAGACTAAAAACAACCATATCTTGACAACAGCCAGACTCCCAGGTACTAGAACTCTTCCTTAAAAGCAGAAATCCCTTTAGGGATTTAGATTATCTGTATCTCCCTCAAATTTAAAAGTATCTAATCAGTCACTCCTCAAAGTTATAGTACAGGTCTTTCTCCCAATGGCTCCTGTCCCCATGGTATAGTAAAATCTTGCACCCAAGACACCAAGAATTCTTTCTTGACTATTAGGCTCAATGGTTCTATATCATATTTTGGTGGCTGATACATGAATTCAGCAAACTCATAGGATATATAAATCAATGTACTGAAACCTGTTGCATTTCTATACACCAATAATGAAACAGCAGAAAAAGAAATCTAAGAATCAATCTCATTCACAATTGCACCAAAAATCATAAGATACCTAGGAATAAACCTAACCAAAGAGGTAAAAGATCTATATGCTGAAAACTATAGAACACTTATGAAAGAAATTAAAGAGGACACAAAAAAATGGAAAAAACATTCCATGCTCATGGATTAAAAGAATAACAATGTTAAAATATCTATACTACCCAAAGCAATATACACAATTAAAGCAATTCCTATCAAAATATCACCAGTATTTTTCATAGAGCTAGAACAAACAATCCTAAAATTTGTATGGAACCACAAAAAATCATGAATAGTCAAAGTAATCCTGAAAAAGAAAAGCAAAGATAGAGCATCATGATTTCAGACTTCAAGCTATATTACAAAGTCATAGTCATCAAGACAGTACAATACTGTCATAAAAACAAACATAGAGCTTAATGGAACAGAACAGAAATGGACCCACAACTATATGGTCAACTAATCTTCAACAAAGCAAGAATGAATACCCAATAGATAAAAGACAGTCTATTCAACAAATGGTGTTGGGAAAACTGGACAGGAACACACAAAAGAATGAAACTACCGCTTTTGTATACCTACATAAAAATAAATTCAA
Source organism: Canis lupus dingo (assembly GCF_003254725.2). Taxonomy (NCBI): domain Eukaryota; kingdom Metazoa; phylum Chordata; class Mammalia; order Carnivora; family Canidae; genus Canis; species Canis lupus. The sequence goes on along the minus strand of NC_064265.1, from coordinate 42,206,645 downwards.
AATGGATAAAAGACCTAAATGCAAGATAGGAAACCATTATAATCTTAGAGGAAAACATAGGCAGAAATTTCTTTAATCTTGGCCATAGAAACTTTACTAGACATGTCATCAGAGGCAAGGGAAACAAAAGCAAAAATGAACTATTGGGACTTCATCAAGATAAAAGCCTTCAGCACAGAAAAGGAAACAGTCAACAAAACCAACCAAAAAGCAGCCTAAAAAATGGGAGAAGATATTTGGAATTGACATATCTGATAAAGGGCTAGAATCCAAAATGTATAAAGAACTTATCAAACTCAACATTCAGAAACATATAATCCAGGTAAGAAATGGGCAAGAGACTTGAAGAGACTTTTTTTTGAAAGAACACATCCAGATGGCTGATAGACACATGAAAAGATGCTCAACATAATTTATCATCAGGGAAATACAAATCAAAATCACAAAAACACCTGTCGGAATGACTAAAATTAACAATACAGGTAACAACAGATGTTGGTGAGGATGCAGAGAAAAGGGAACCCTCTTATATTGTTGGTGGGAATGCAAACTAGTATAGTATTCTGGAAAACAATAGAGAGGTTCCTCAAAAACTTAAAAATAGAACTACCCTAATGGCCCAGCAATTGCACTACTAGTTATTTGCCAAAAGTATATAAAAACACAGATTCAAAGGGGCACATGTACCGCAATGTTTATATTTATCATTATCATTGGCATCATCAACAATAGCCAAACTATGGAAAGAGTCCAAATACCCACTTGACTGGTGAATAGATAAAGATGATGTGGTATAGGGTTGCTCGAGTGGCTTACTAGGTTAAGGGGCTGGCTTTTTAATTTTGGCTCAGGTCATGATCTCAGTGTTGTGGGACTGAGCTCCCCATGGGGCTTCCTGCTCAGTGGGGAGTCAGGTTGAGATATTTCCCTCTCCTCTGCCCCTCCTCCTGCTACATTCTCTCTCTCTCTCTGATAAATAAATCTTTTTTCAAAAAGGAATATTGGTATGTGTGTATATATATATATATATAAATACATATACATATATATGCATATACATACACATATACATATACATACAATGGAATGTTACTCAGCCATCAAAAGGAATGAAATCTTGCCATTTGCCAACAATGTGGATGGAGCTAGAGTGTATTATGCTGAGTGAAATGTCAGTCAGCGAAAGACAAATACCATAGGATTTCACTCACATGTGGAGTTTAAGAAACAAAACAGATGAACATTTGGGAAGGAAAAAAGAGAGGAAAACAAACTGTAAAAGACTTTTGACTATGGAAAACAGACTAAAGGTTGATGGAAAGAGTAGGTGGGGTATGGGCTAAGTGGGTTTGTTAGTATTAAGCAGGGGACTTATAATAAACACTGGTTGCTATAGGCAAGTGATAAATCACCAAATTCTACTCCTGGAACCAAAATTACACTCTATGTTAACTAATTAGAACTTAAATAAAAATCTGAAACAAACAAAAAGCAATAATAATAAAACATATCTAGCTTAAAGTAAAAAAATAAATGTAGTAAAAATAACCATAAGTATAATAATCTGTTATTAGTTACACAATATTAGAATAACATAAATTCTAAAAGCAATAACCTAAAATATTATGGGAAGAAGTAAAAGTGTAAAGTTTATAAATTGTATTGAAGTTGTTATCAGCTTAACATAGAACATTGTAAGTAGGCCTCATGGCTCCAACTAGGAAAAATTGTATGATAATTATACAAAAGAACATGATAAAGAAGTCAAAAGATACTGATTATAAAAGACATCAAAATACACACAAAGAAAGACAGAATGATAAGAAACAAGAAACAAGGGCAGCCCCGGTGTCTCAGCTTTCCTTCAGAAAAGAAGAAGTAAAATTTTCTCTATTCTGCAGATGACATGATTTTATATGTGCAAAATCCTAAAGACTCAACCAAAACATTGATTAGATTTAATTGTTAATTCAGTAAAGTTTCAGGATACAAAATCAACATACAAAAGTCAGTAGTATTTCTATACACTAACAATGAATTTTCTGAAAAAGTAATTGATCCCATTTATAACAGCATCAAAAACAATAAAATACTTGAAGCAAATTTAAGGAAGAGAACAATTTCTACCCTCATAATTATAAGACATTCATTCATGAAAGACATTGTAAAACATACAAATAAATGGAAAGTTACCCTGTATTCATAAATTGGAAGAATATTGTTAAAATGCCAATACTACCAAAAGTCATCTCTGTACCCAACGCAATCCTATCAAGATTCCAATGTCATTTTTTACAGAAGTAGAAAAAGTACTCCCTAAAGTTTTATGGAACCATAAAATACCCTAAGTTCCAAAGAAATCCTGAGAAAGAACAAAGCAGGAGGCATCATATTTCTATATTATATTCTAAAGTTAGGATCATCAAAACAGTAGGGTACTGGCATAAAAACAGACAAACTAACAGCAGAATTGAGAGCCCATAAATAAACCCAAGCATATTTAACTAACATCTGATCAGAGAGCCAAGGAGTCAATGGGAAAAAAACAACCATTTTAATAAATGATGCCAGGATAATTGTATAAAGGAATAAAACTGGACTCATATCTTACACCATTCACAAAAACTAATTCAAAATGAATTAAAGACCTAAATGTAAGACCTGAAACTATGAAACTTGTGGAAGAAAACATAGGAATAGAGATTCTACATATGGATATTGGTAATCATGTTTTGGATACAATATTCAAAACATAAGAAACATCAAATGAGATGAAAACAAACTAAAATAGGCACAGCAAAAAAAAAAACTATCAACAAAGTGAAAAGACAATCTACAGAATGGAAAAATATTTGAAAATTAAATATCTGATAAGAGTTTAATATCCAAAATATATAAATAACTTATACAATTCAATAGCAAAAAGATAAAATGCAATTTAAAAATGGGCAAAGGACCTGAATCATTTCTTCAAAGAAGATGTATAAAAGGCCAACAGGTATACAAAAAGATACACAACGCCACTAATAATTGGGATAGTGGGATATTAAAATTTAAACCACAATGATATATCATCTTATGCCTGCTAAAATAGCAAATGCTGTTGTAAAAATAGGAAAAGGGAACCCTTGTGAACTGTTGGTGGGATTGTAGACTGGTAGAGTCAAAATGGAAAGCAAAATAGAGGTACTTTAGAAAGTTAAAAGTGAAACTACTGTATGATCTAGGAATTTCACTTCTGGGAATCAAAAACATTGAATCAAAGGTATCTGCAGTCCCTTATTGAAAGTTGCATTATTCTTAATAGCTAAGACATGGAAACAATCTAAGGGTTCATCAAAAGATGAAGGGATAAAGAATCATTGTTTGTATATACAACTGAATGTTATTCAGCAACAAAAAAATGAGAAAATTTTACCATTTGTGATAACATGGATGGGCCTTGAAGGCATTCTGCTAAATGAAGTCAGATAAAGACAAGTATTTTATCTTCCCATGTATATGTGAAATCTTAAAAAAAACAAAAACAAAACCAAACTCATAGAAATAGAGATGAGGCTTGAAGTTACTAGGGACAGAGGGTGGGGAGGGAAATTGGAGGAAGGTTAAACTTCCAGTCACAAGATAAATGAGTACTAGTAACATAATGTACAACATGATGACTAAGCTAATTCTGCTATATGATATATAGGAAAGTTGTTAAGAATAAATTCTATGAGTTTTCATCACAGGGTGAAAGGATTTTCCTCCCTACTATTTCTATATGAGAAGATGTATTTTACCTGAATCTATTGTAGTAATCATTTCACAATATGCAAACAAAATCACCATACATTTGTCTTAAACTTATACAGTGATGCAGATAAATTATTTATCAGTAAAACTGGGGGAAAAAGAAAAGATAGAATTGATTAAATAAATGAAAAATATAGGCAGGAAATTAAATAGTGCAAAGAAAGACAATTTCTTGCAAGAGTGGTTTAGAAAGCTTTCAAGGGAGAGGTAAAAAATTTTCAAGAATAGCATTTTTTAAAAGATTTTATTTATTTTTTCATGACACACGCACACACACACACACACACAGAGGCAGAGACACAGGCAGAGGGAGAAGCAGGCTCCATTTCATGCAGGGAGCCTGGTGTGGGACTCGATCCCGGGTCTCCAGGATCACACCCAGGGCTGAAAGTGGTGCTAAACTGCTGGGTCACCAGGGCTGCCCAAGAATAGAATTTTATACAAAACTTCATGTGCCCTTTTTGTGATTATTTTTTGCCCTATCTCAGAATACACTGTATTAATATTTACTTAGAAGTTTCATGTAATTGATTCAAATTTTTACTTAATTAACATATATAAAAATCAGTTTTAGGACTAGAGGACTGGTATCAATTTTTTTAATAGACAGAAGAATAAAATACACATATATCGTAAATAAAATACATCTATTAAGTTCTAGTTAGACCCTCTTTATTTCAAAGGTTCCAAGCTTGTGGTAGACTAGCAAGTATTGGATAGATGTTAAAAGGTCCATACTACCCAAGAAATCTATAGATTTAATGCAATCCCTATCAAAATGCCAACAGCATTTTTTACAGAATTTGAAGAAACATTTCTAAAATTTGATTGGAACCACAGAAGACCCTGAAAGCCAAACCAATCAAGAAAGAAAACAAAGCTGGAGGTATCACAATTCCAGGTTTCAAGATTGAATGATTGCAAAATTCTATTCCTGAAATCAATACTACACTATATGTTAACCAACCAGAATTTAAATAAAAGCTAAAAATAAGTTATAGTAATCAAAATAGTATGGTACTGGTATAAAAACAGATACATAGATCAGTGGGACAGAACAGAGTCCAGGAAGAAACCTACATCGATGTGGTTGATTAATCCATGACAAGTGGAGGCAAGAATAAACAATGGGGAGATAATCTCTTCAGTAAATGGTGCTGTGAAAACTGAACAGCTACATGTGAAAGAATGAAATTGGACCATTTTCTTACACCACACACAAATGGATTAAAGACCTAATCGTGAGCCCTGAAACCATAAAAATCCAAGAACAGAACATAGGCAGTAAATTCTCTAACATCAGTCATCGCAACATTTTTCTAGATATGTCTCCTAAGACGAGGGAAACAAAAGCAAAAGTAAACAATTGGGAATACATCACAATTACAAAGCTTTTGCACAGTGAAGGAAATCATCAACAAAACGACAAGGCCACCTACTGAATGAAAGGAGATATTTGCTAATGATATATCCAACAGGGGATTAATATCCAAAATATATAAAGAACTTGTACAACTTACCAAAGTTGTACCAAAAAAAATCTAATTAAAAATGGGCAGTCAGCATGAATAGACATTTTTCCAAAGAAGATAGACAGATGGCCAAAAAACACATGAAAAGTTGCATATAATTATTTATCAGCAGGGAAATAAGTTCAGTAAGATATGACCTTACATTTGTCAGAATGTCTAGAACCAAAAAGAAGAAATAACAAGGCTTGGCGTGGATGTGGAGATAATAAAACCCTTGTACACTGTTGGTAGGAATATAAATGGATACAATCATTGCAGAAAACAGTACAGAGGATTTTCCAAAAAATTAAAAATAGAAATATCACACAATCCACAAATTCCATTACTAGTATTACTCAAAGAAAAGAAAAACACTAATTAGAAAAGATATATGCACCCATATGTTTATTGTAGCATTATTTACAATAGCCAAGATATGGAAGGAATCAAAATGTCTATCAATAGATGAATGAATAAGAAAAATATGATGTATGTATATGTGTGTACATATTTATATTTATCTATACACATATATTGAGTATGCACATATATGCATACTCAATAGAATATTTGAAGCTATAAAAAGAGGATGAAATCTTCCCATGTGTGACAACGTGGATAGACATAGAGAGGGTTTTATGCTAAGTGAAATAAGTCAGTCAGAGAAAATCAAATACCATATCATTTCACTTGTATGTGAATTCACAACTCCTTGCCCCAAAGGCCCCAGTGCCATCTTAAATATATGACCTCCAAGATTATCTGGATCATTTCTATTTTAGAGAGTAGAAGACAATGAGTGAAAACCAAGGGTCAGAGCTTTTCTCATTTAAAACAGAGATTACTAATATTCTTTACATTCACTTACCATTGATAGAACTTGATCACTTGACCAGAGTTAATAGAAGGAGGTTGGAAAAAGTAGTCCCTAGCTGGGCAATTGTGTCTCAGTTGTAACTCAGTTACTACGTTAAGAGGAAATAATTGATTTTGGTGTATAGCTAGCAAGATACATAACAGATTTAAGTTTTTGAATATATGAGGAAATTCCACGCATCATTTCAAAAATACTTAAATTATTTCTATAATACCTTAGATATTCTTTTAGGTGATGTTAATTGGGGTTTAATCTGACAAGTATACACAATCATGTAATTTGTACCATGATTGTTATCTTGAATATTTCCATTACCTAAAAAGATCCAATGTATCACTTTGCAGGCAATCCCCTTCCTTGACTTCTAACCACTGAAAACCAATCATATACTTACTATCACAACAGTTTAGCATTTTAAAAGAATTTTATATAAATGGAATTTGCTTGGTATATTATTTTCTTATATTTGGCTTCTTAAATTTAGAAAGATGCTTTTGAGATTCATCCATATTATTACAGGTTTCACAAGTTTGTTTCTTTTTATGGCTGGGTAAGATTTTTTAGTATGTATGTACTACAGTTATCATTCCCAATATTTATTATTATTGTGATAAGAACATTTAGTATTAAATCTAGACCTTAACATATTTTTAAGAGAAAATAGTATTGTTATAGTATTTATAGCAGATTTACAGACCTTATTCAACTTGCATAACTAAAACCTTATAGCCATTGAAGAACAACTCCCTATTTCTCTTACCCCAATGCCCTTGGCAACTACCAGTCTCTTCTGTTTCTATGACTTGACTATTTTAGATTCCTCATATAAGTGGAAACATGTCATATTTGTCCTTTTGTGACAGGCTTATTTAACTTGGCATACTGTTTTCAAGCTTTATCCATGTTTCTGCAAATGGCTAGAAGTGTTAAAAGATTTTGAGATGATAAACAAAGCTGCTAAGAAAATCTGAGTATGTCTTTTTGTAAGGTATGTTTTTATTTTTCTTGGATAAATATTTACGATGGTGATTGCTTGGTCACATGGCAGATGTGTGTTTACTTTTTTAGAAACTTCCAAACTGTTTTAAAAGTTGCTCTTGTGTTTTTCAATCCCATTATCAATATCTGAGAATTTTAGTGACTCCATACCCTTGTGAAGACTTAGTTTTGCCTACCTTTTTAATTTTAGCCATTACACTGTGTGTAATGATATCACATGATGCTTTTGACTTGCATTTCCTTAAGTACTAATGATTTTAAGGATCTTTCCACACCCTTATTTGCGATTTGTATACATTTTTTTGATAAGAACAGTCTCATGCTTTCATTTAAGTTTTAGAAGTTAAATTTTTAAGTGTAAAAAAGCAGAAGGAATATCTAGTATTAAAAATATTAAAATCTTTTTGAAATTCAATATTAAAAACAAAATCTCATATAAATATACAAATTCCGGCTACATTTTTGACGTAGAATAAAATAGAAAATAAAGAGATAAAAGATTATTGAATTAAGAGCAAAGAAAATTTTTTAGCCATAAAAAATAAGATAAACCATTAGCTACACTTACCAAGAAGAAAAGAAACAGGACCCAAATAGAATCAGAAATAAAAAAGGAGACACTACAACTAATTCCACAGAAATACAAAGGATCATAAGACCAAAATGAACAATAAAATGCCAGCAAATTGGATAACCTAGAAGAAATAGATAAATTCCTAGAAATATTCAACCTATAAAGACTGAATCATGAAGAAACAGAAAATCTGAAGAGACCAATTACTAGTAAGGAGATTAAAACAGTAATTAGGAACTTCTAACAAAGAATAGTCCTGAAATACATGGTTTCACTGGGTGAATTATACCAAACATTTAAAAAAGAATTAATACTAATCCTTCTCAACTCTTCCAATAAAACAGAATGGAAGAGGAAGGAACAGACCTAAACTCATTTTATAAGTCCAGCATTACCGAGATATTAAAAACAGACAAGGACACTACAAGAAAAGAAGGTTTATAGGTTAAAATCCCTGATGAACATAGATGTAAATATCCCTAACAAAGGATCATAGAACATAATCAAGAGGGATTTATTCCTGGAATGCAAGGATGGTTCAACATCTGCAAAATCAATGTGATACACCACATTAATAAAATGAAAAATTAAAATCATATACCATCTCAATAGACATAGAAAAAGCATGTGACAAAATTCAACATTCATTCAAGATAAAAACACTGAACAAGTTAGGCACAGAAGGAATATAATAAAGATTACATATGGCAAGCCCACAGCTAACAACATACTCAAAGATGAAAAATTGAAACATTTTTTTCTCTGAAGTCAGGAGTAAGACAAGGATATTCACTCTTATCACATTTGTTCAACATGGTATTGAAAGCCTTAGCCAGAGCAGTTGGGTAAGAAAAACAAATAAAGCATCCAAATTAGAAAGGAAGATATAAAAATGTCCCTATTTGTTGATGGCATATAATATAGGAAAAAACCTTAAAGACTCCATCAAAAAACTATTAGAATAGGTGAATTCAGTAAAGTTGCAGGATACAAAAAACAATATACAAAATCAGTTGTGTTTCTATACATTAATAGCAAAGTATCAGAAATATAATTCCAATTAAAACTGCATTAAAAGAATAAAATATCTGGAGTTATTTTAACCAAGATGGTGAACTTAAACTCTGAAAACTATAAAACAGTGATGAAAGAAATTGAAGAAAACAGATAAATGGAAATATGTTCCATGTTTATAGATTACAAAAGTTAATGCTATGAAAATGTCTTTTCTACCCAAAGCGAACTACAAATTCAATATAATTCCTATCAAAATTTCAATGGCATTTTTAACAGAAATAGACATTTAAAAAAGTAATTTGTATGGAACTGAAAAAAGACTCTGGATGGTCAAAGCAATCTGGAGAAAGCATCAAGCTATGGCCATTACATTTCCTGATTACAAACAAAATTATGAAGCGATAGCAATCAAAACAGTATGGTATTAGCATAAAAATAGACATACAGGTCAATGAAATAGAGTTCAGAAATAAACCCATGTCATTTAATTTATTACAAAGAAGCCAAGAATGCAAAATGGGTAAAGGATAGTTTCTTTAATAAATGAAACTAGGAAAATTCTACATCTATGTACAAAAAAAAAAAAAAAAAGAAACTTAATCACTGTCTTATACATATGCAAATATCAACTCAAAATGGATTAAAGAAAACAAACCAAAATTAATTAAAGGCTGGAAAAAGATCTGACACCATAAAACCAGAAGAACATAGTAAGTATCCTCGTTGATATCAGTAGTAGTGTTTATTTATTTAATTATTTATTTATTTATTTATTTATTTATTTATTTATATTTGACATCAAAACAAAAGGCAATAAAAGGAAAAAAAATCAGAAAGTGAGACTACATCAAACTAAAATTTTTTGCATGGCAAAGGAAGCCATCAACAAAATGTTGATGTAAAGGCAACCTACAGAAGAGGAGAAAATATTTGCAAATCATATATCTAAGGAGTTAATATTCAATATATATAAAAAGCTCATAGAACTCAATAGTAAAAGAACAAAACACTATAATTTTTAAAAATGGTCAAATCAAAACTACACTGAGCTATTACCTCACACCTAATAGAATGACCATCATCAAAAAAAAGAAAAGAGATAAGAAGTGTTGGTAAAAATGTGGAGAAAGGAAATTCTTGTGGACCACTGATGTGAATATAAATTGATGCAGTCAGTGTAGGAAACAATACAAAATTTCCTCTAATTTTTTTTTTTTTTAAAAGAACTACCATAGTACCCAGCAATTTTACTTCTGGATATATATTCAAAGGAAATGAAACCCGTATCTTGAAGAGATATCTGCACTTCTGTGCTTCTTGCAGAATTCACAATAGTCAAGATATGGAAACAACCTAAGGGCCTATCAACAAATGGAAAGATAAAGATGTGCTTTGTATATAGAACAGAATATTATTCAGCCATGAGAAAGGAAGGATTCCTGCCATTTGCAACAACTTGGATGGACCTTGAGGACATTATGCTAAGTGAAATAACCCAGAAAGGGGGCAGGGCAAGATGGTGAAGGAAAAGGGGTCCTCAACTCACCTGGCCCCAACAACTTACGTAGATAACTTTCAAGTCATCCTGAATACCTATGAATTCCACCAAGATTTAAAGAGAGAACAGCCGGAATGCTACTGAGAGAAGTGTTTTCGCTTGTAGCAAGGCACTCTGCACTGAGCAAAATGACTAGAAGGAAGAACTCACTACAAAACAAAGAATCAGAAACAGTACTCTATCCCACAGAGTTACAGAATATGATTGCAATTTGATGTCAGAAAGCCAATTCAGGAGCACAGTTATAAAGCTCCTGGTGGCTCTGGAAAAAAGCATAAAGGATTCAAGAGACTTCATGGCTGCAGAATTTGTATCTAATCAGGCTGAAATTAAAAAACAATTAAATGAGATGCAATCCAAACTGGAGGTCCTAACAATGAGGGTTTTTGAGGTGGAAGAAAGAGTGAGTGACATAGAAGACGAGTTGATGGAAAGGTAGGAAGCTGAGGAAAAAAGAGAAAAACAAACTGTCATGAGGAAAGGTTAAGGGAAATAAATTATAGCCTCAGAAGGAAAAGTCTACGTATAATTGGGGTTCCAGAGAGCACCGAGAGAGCCGGAGGGCCAGAAAGCATATTTGAACAAATCATAGCTGAGAACTTCCCTAATTTGGGGAGGGAAACAGGCATTCATCCAGGACATAGAGAGGTCCCCCCGCCCCAAAATCAATAAAAACCATTCAACACCTCGACATTTAATAGTGGAACTTGCAAATTCCAAAGATAAAGAGAGAATCCTTAAAGCAGTGAGAGACAAGAGATCCCTAACTTATATGGGGGGAAATATTAGATTAACAGCAGACCTCTCCACAGAGACCTGGCAGGCCAGAAAGGGCTGGCAGGATATATTCAGGGTCCTAGATGCGAAGAACTTGCAGCCAAGAATACTCTATCCAGCAAGGCTCCCATTCAGAATAGAAGGAGAGATAAAGAGCTTCCAAGATAGGAATAAACTGAAAGAATATGTGACCACCTAACCAGCTTTGCAAGACATATTAAGGGGGACTCTGTAAAAGGAAAAGCCCACAGAATCCACAAAAACAGAGACTGAAATAGGTATTATGATGACATTAAATTCATATCTTTCAATAGTTATGATGAACGTGAATAGGCTAAATGATCCCATTAAAAGATGCAGGATTTCAGACTGGATAAAAAAGCAAGACCCATCTATATTCTGTCTACAAGAGACTCATTTTTTTTTTTTTACAAGAGACTCATTTTAGACCTAAGGACACCTCCAACCTAAAAATGAAAGGATGAAGAACCATTTACCATTCAAATGGTCCTCAAAAGAAAGCAGGGGTAGCAATCCTCATATTAGATAAATTAAAATTTATCCCAAATACTGTAGTAAGAGATGAAGAGGGACACTATATCATACTTAAAGGGTCTATCCAACAAGAAGACCTAACAATCGTGAATATTTATGCCCCTAATGTGGGAGCTGCCAAGTATATCAATCAATTAATAACCAAAGTTAGACATACTTAGATAATAATACACTGATAGTAGGAGACTTCAACATGGCATTTCATGCAAATGAGATTTTATAAGCACAACATCACCAAAGAAATAAGAGGTTTATTTTATTTTAAAGATTTTATTTCTTTATTTGTGAGACACACACACACACACAGAGACAGAGACATAGGCAGAGGGAGAAGCAGGCTCCATTCAGGGAGCCTGATGTGGGACTCGATCCCGGGTCTCCAGGATTAGGCCCTGGGCTGAAGGCAGCGCTAAACCACTGAGTCACAAGGGCTGCCTGAAACAAAGGTTTAAATGATACACTGGATCAGGTGGATTTCATATATATATATATATACACACACACACACACATATATGAAATGTATATATATACACATATACACATATATGTATATATGTATGCATATATATGTGTGTGTGTGTGTATATATATATATATATATATATATATATATATACAGAACTTTGCATCAAAACACCACTGAATACACATTCTTCTCAAGTGCACCTCCCAAGACACAAAAGTCCAGGGCCAGATGGCTTCTCAGGGGAATTCTATCAAATGTTTGAAAAACAATATCTATTCTACTAAAGCTATTCCGAAGGATAAAAAGGGATGGAATACTTCGAAACCCGTTTTATGAGGCCAGCATCACCTTAATTCCAAACCATACAAAGACCCCACCAAAAAGAAGTATTATAGACAAATATCCCTGATGGACACAGATGCAAAAATTCTCAACAAGATACTAGCCAATAGGATCCAACAGTACATTAAGATTATTCACCATGACCAAGTGGGATTTATCCCCGGGATCAAGGCTGGTTCAAAATTGTAAAGCAATCAATGTGATTCATCATATCAATAAGAGAAAAAACAAGAACCATATGATCCTCTCAATAGATGCAGAGAAAGCATTTGACAAAATAGCATCCATTCCTGATCAAAACTCTTCAGAGTATAGGGATACAGGGAACATTCCTCAGCATCTTAAAAGCCATCTACAAAAAGCCCACAGCAAATATCATTCTCAGTGGGGAAAAACTAGCACCTTTTACCTAAGATCAGGAACACAACAGAGATGTCCATTCTTACTACTGCTATTCAATGTAGTACTAGAAGTCCTAGCCTCAGCAATCAGACTACAAAAAGAAATAAAAGACATTCAAATTGGCCAAGAAGAAGTCAAACTCTTCCTCTTCTCAGATGACATGTATGATACTGCACATAGAAAACCCAAAAGGCTCCACCCCAAGATTGCTAGAACTCATACAGCAATTTGGCAGTGTGACAGGATACAAAATCAATGCCCAGAAATCAGTGGCATTTCTATACACTAACAATGAGACTGAAGAAAGAGAAATTAAGGAGTCAATCCCATTTATAATCACACCCAAAAGCATAAGATACCTAGGAATAAGCCTAACCAAAGAGATAAAGTATCTATACCCTAAAAATTACGAACACTTCTGAAAGAAATTGAGGAAGACACAAAGAGATGGAAAAAGATTCCATGCTCATGGATTGGATGAATTAATATTGTGAAAATGTCTATGCTACTCAGGGCAATTTACACATTCAATGCAATCCCTATCAAAATACCATGGACTCTCTTCAAAGAGTTGGAACAAATCATCTTAAGATTTCTGCGGAATCAGAAAAGACCCTGAATAATCAGGGGAATATTGAAAAAGAAAACCAGAGCTGGGGGCGTCACATTGCCGGATTTCAGGTTGTACTACAAAGCTTTGGTCATCAAGACAGTGTGTTACTGGCACAAAAACAGACACATAGATCAATGGAACAGATAGAGAACCCAGAAGTGAGCACTGAACTCTATGGTCAACTAATATTAGACAAAGCGGGAAAGACTATCCACTGGAAAAAAGACGGTCTCTTCAATAAATGGTGCTGGGAAAATTGGACAGCCATGTGCAGAAGAATGAAACTAGACCATTGTCTTGCACCATACAAAAAGATAAACTCAAAATGGATGAAAGATCTAAATGTGGGACAAGATTCCATCAAAATCCTAGAGGAGAACACAGGCAACACCCTTTTTGAACTTGGCTACAGCAATTCTTGCAAGATACATCTATGAAGTCAAAGGAAACAAAAGCAAAAATGAACTATTGGGACTTCATCAAGATAAAAAGCTTCTGCCTAGCAAAAGAAGCAGTCAACAAAACTAAAAGACAACCTACAGAATGGGAGAAGATATTTGCAAATGACCTATCAGATAAAGGGCTACTATCCAACATCTATAAAGAACTTATTAAACTCAACAGCAAAGAAACAAACAATCCAATCATGAAATGGGCAATAGACATGAACAGAAATCTCACAGAGGAAGACATAGACATGGCCAACAGGCACATGAGAAAATGCTCCGCATCACTTGCCATCAGGGAAATACAAATCAAAACCACAATGGGATACCACCTCACACCAGTGAGAATGGTGAAAATTAACAAGATGGGAAACAACAAATGTTGGAGAGGATGTGGAGAAAGGGGAACCCTCTTGCACTGTTGGTGGGAATGTGAACTGGTGCAGCCACTCTGGAAAACTGTGTGGAGGTTTCTCAAAGAGTTAAAAATAGATCTGCCCTACGACCCAGAAATTGGGCTGCTGGGGATTTACCCCAAAGATACAGATGCAGTGAAAAGTCAAGATACCTGCACCCCAATGTTTATAGCAGCAATGTCCACAATAGCCAAACTATGGAAGGAGCCTCAGTGTCCATCTATATATACAATGGAATATTACTCAGCCATTAGAAATGATGAATACCCACCATTTACTTCAATGTGGATGGAACTGGAGGGTATAATGCTGAGTGAAGTAAGTCAACTGGAGAAGGACAAACATTATATGGTTTCACTCATATGGGGAATATAAAAAAGAATGAAAGCGTTTATAGGGGAAAGGAGAGAAATGAGTGGGAAATATCAGAGAGGGTGACAAAACATGAGAGACTCCTAACTCTGGGAAATGAACAAGTGGTAGTGGAAGGGGAGGTGGGTAGGGGGATGGAGTGACTGGGTGGCAGGCACTAAGGGGGGCACTTGATGGGATGAGCACTGGGTGTTATGTTATACGTTGGCAAATCAAACTCCAATAAAAAATATACAAAAAAGAAATAACCCAGACAGAGAATGACAAATACTGTGCTGTATCACTTCTATATGGAATCTAAAGGAAAAAAATAAAAACACCTAAAACTCTTAGAGACAGAAAGGAGAAAAGTGGTTTTTAGGGCCTAGGGATTAGGGGAAATTGGGAGAGTTTAGCCAAAAGGTACACATTTTCAGCTATTGTAAATGAGTTCTGAGAATCTAATGTAGAAATGCCTGGGTGGCTCAGTGGTTGAGCATCTGCCTTTGGCTCAGGTCAAGACCTTGGGGTTCTGAGATCGAGTCCTGCATCAGGCTCCCTACAGGGAGCCTGTTTATCCCTCTGTCTGTTTCTCTGCCTCTCTCTGTGTCTCTCATGAATGAAAAAATAAAATCTTTTTTAAAATCATCATACTCTCCATTTAGAGAGTTCTTCAATTTGGGTTTGTCTGATGTTTCACTATGGTTTGATTCAGGTTATATATTTTTGGCAGAAAAGATCATGAAAGCAATGCTCTGTCTTTTCTAGTGTATCATGTCAGGAGGTTTCTAGCATCGGTCTATCCTTCTATTGGTGATATTAACTTTGATTACTTGACTATTTTTGTGAGATTCACCCACTGTAAAGTTATATTTCCTTTTTGAGTAATAAGTAATTCAAAGAAGAATACTTTGCAAAAATAAGTATCTCACCACATTTTTCTAACTAGATTTAGCCATCATATATTTGTGGTTATTGAATAATTTCTAGGATAGCTTTAAAAATAGTTGTTGATTTTCTAGCTTCATTATTCTTTTCCTTTTACATATTTGTTTACTAATTTTATTAGTAGGAGCTCATATAAATTCTTATTTTTATCTCATGAATGTTCTGCTATTCCTATTCATTTTTATAAAACCTATCCCAAATTTGATTGGTGAGAAGCCATTTCAAGCTGATTTCATAGTGCTTTTGATATATCCTCATTATTTTATTCCTTTATAAAGCAATTCCTTGCTTTACATTACAACAAGATGTTCCAGACTCATCTTTTCCTTTCTCTCTCATAGTCCTTGACTCAGTAATTTCTCTAAGGAGCCCCGGCTTCTTTTAGTTGGGTATGATATGAGGAAACCAGTATCTGAAAGTTAGGTTTGCTCATTGCTATAGGGGTAGCTTTGCTTCTAGGCTCTTTCAGTCAGAAGAGCTACAAAATATAAATATACATATATCTGTATCTTCCTATTCCTAGCTATAATTTCATTTCTATATATCTAAATTTTTAAAAGATTTTTTTTACCAATTCATTTGAGAGAGAGAGAGAGAGAGAGAGACAGAGAGAGAACACATGAGTGGAGAGGAGAATCAGAGAGAGAAGCAGATTTCCCACTGAGCAGGGACCCAGACTCAGGGTTTGATCCCAGCTGGGATCATGACCAGAGCTGAAGGCAGATGCTTAACCCACTGAGCCACTTAGCACCCCTCTTTATCTCTATATTAAAAACTATGCATTCATACTACTACCTCAAATTTTAATTGATTACACAGAGTTTATTCTGTTTTTCTTCCTTTCATATTTCTAACCCCTTTCACCAACAAAAGACGTATGGCTTTCATCATTCTCAATATATTTACTCATATGCTCCGTCCTAAAAGCCACAGGTAGTAATTTTAGTATTGCTAACCCATACTACTACTTCTTTTAAACTTAACCTCACAGTGATCTTTAATTAAAGAATCACAAAAATTAGACATGCAGCACAATTTCCTCACGGTACTAAGAATGTAGAAGATATGCTCATCCACATTTCTTTTTTATTGCTAAAGATGTCTCTGAAAAGGTGGCATTTGATATAGGAAAAGGATATATCTCTTTTTTTATCTGTGTTCAAGTCTATTTCATTTTATTAGGCAAGGAGAGTTAATACATGAGTATCACTAAAAATATTAGTGACTTCTAAAGGTCATCTATAGGAAAAAACAAAATAGTATTCAATGTTTACGATTCATCAGCTATGAGCACAGTGCACACTCCTCAGCCATTACTGTATATCCTGAATGTTAGCATATAATATGTGCCTTTCTCTATTGTTTCAAATTTTTTAAAACCTAACTTATATTAAAGCTTTATTATGTTGAAAGGCAGAGGAGGAAGGGAGCTTTAGTATTATTCAAACCTGAGAGTTATGGATTTCAATATCTATTAATCTCTAGGAAAACAGTCTTCTTTTACATGCAGATAACAGTTAAGAATTCAATAATATACAAAACATGACAATGGTCACAGCCAAGGACTCCATCTATTGAGATACAATAGGGGCCCTGGCATACCCTATACACAAAATGCAAACAAGCTGTGACCCTTTACTGGAAGCTACTTCTTTATTTTGTCTTTGCTATCTTTCATGATGACCGGGCTAAATAATTCACAGTAGCAAGTGTACATTTCCCCCAAGCATAATTTTTCCTTCAATCTACCTCCAACTTGCTTTCATCTTCCCAATAAGTTCTACTAGTTGCTATGGAATTGAAATCAAAACAGACAAAAGAATTGCCTGTACAATGTGCCAACCCCTCTCATATGGAGCCATTTAACAAGGCAGAGCAGTTTCATTGAAAGAGAAGACTTGTATTTGGACAGGAAGCATTTAGACAGCTTTTAGGTAAAAATTTCATTTGAGTTCATACAGATAAAGACTTTTATGACAATTGACTGGGACTTAGGCTGTAGATTGCATAGGATTTGATGAGTTGGGAGAGACAAAGGAGGGCATTATAGGTGGAGGGACTAGTGAGTAATGACATAGAAGGAAAAATCCAATTGAATTTCTGAATCTGTATTTCTCCCAGGCAGTGCAAACCCAATATGTCCCCATGTGGATCTACTCTCCCCAACCTGTTTCTCCCCTAGTTCCTTGTATACCAAGCAAGCATCTACCACACTGTCTATATTGGGAAACTAGGAGTTATCTTAATCAAAATGATTTTATTCCTGCTCCCTTCCCATCTCACATATTGCATTAACCAGACATTCAGGTTAATTTATCTGAAGGAATCCTCACACATTTTTCTTGACATGAATCTATACATACACCCACGTTTTCTCTCCAGCCTCATCTCTCACCATCAGCCTTTCTATTCTGTCTGTACAGAACTATTTAGAGTTCCCAGCTGTTTCAAACATACTCTCCATTTTGGGCCTTTACATCTGGTTTTCTTTGGCATTCAAGATTCAGCTCAAGCATTATCAACTGTGAGAAGCGTGCCTTTCACCACTATCTCAGATTTATCACAGTTCTCAGTATATTCTGGGTGACTTTTATGATTACTTCCAAGACTTCCCAGCTTTACTATGAATATTTTCAGGTCTTATTTGTCTTAGCATTCCTTGGGTAAGTTGCATAGGCCCGGCATTGACTAAAGGCAAGAGGAAGAAGAAAAGAATGAATGGATGTTGAAGGAGAATGAATACTTGAGGCTGTTGGGAGTCCAGGATTTGTGTTGTCATAACATCCAGGCAAGTTATGAGTGGGAGTTGCATGTGACAGGTTCTGTTGTGTCTTAGGATATTATGGTTTAGATCATCAGGAAGTTTTCATGGAGGAAAAGGGACTTGATCAAAGCAGGGATTAGGAAGATAGTCTATGGTAATAGAAATGCTAGGAAGAAAGGGGACTAGTGTAAGGTAATTGGATGAGAGGCCAATTCAATAAGTATGAGAAAATGAAGGCCTGAGATGTGTTAGTGGTGGTAGATACATCTTGGTTCTGGTCCAAGATGGTGACACAGGAAGCCCCTGAACTTACTTCTTACATGGAACACACCAAATTACACCTATTTATAGAACAACTCCTCCTGAAGAAGGGCTGTTTGAACAGCTTCTGAACAATCAAAGACAGAACAGCAAGCTTGATGGAGACATGGTAACAAGGGGGATCCCCCACCCCCGACACCGTGAACATAGTGGGGAGGGAAACCACTGAACAGATTCCTCTATCTTTGGGCACTGAAATAAAAAAAAAAAAAACCCACACAGTTTAAAAGAGGAACTAGCATATAAAAGAGGCAATACTAGAACTCTGCTAAGCAGTGAGGAGCTGTGGGAGAGCTCTCTCAATCAGAGGGGCTAGAGAACAATATGGTTTATGTCCTCATCAATCTTGAAAGCCTAGACCAGAGCAGAGTCTGGATACCATAAGTGGGTCTGATTATCACAATGAGCTTGCTACCTAAGCAAGCTCAGATTCTGTAAGCACACATGAGCCCTGGTCATCTGAGGCAGAGAAAGAAAAGTTGGCATTTAAAAAAAGCTAAGGAGCTGCAGGAGTACTCCTTTTCCCTCCAGCTTATAAGCTCAGTCAGGAACAAATGAGTTTATGACATCAGTGGGCCCAGGGTCCATCAGCCCATAACACTCCTTTTTTTCTTTCCTTTCTTCTTGTTTTGTTTTGTTGGGTTTTGGGATTCTTTGTTTTATTATTATTTTTATTATTAATCTTCTTTCTGTAAAAATCGATGGTTTACAAGAGTAACTAGCATATTTCCAGCCATGCAGCATTCAACAAGCACACATTATCTGCATAGGGGATACTATGCACAAGATCATTCCTTCAAATTCAGGAGAAGTAAACATTCTTCCTAATTCATTACAAACAAACACAGAAAAAAAAAAAAAAAGTAAAATGGTGAGACAGAGATATGCTCCAAAAAAGAGAATAAAAAAAACTTTGGAGAAAGAGCTAAATGAAATACAGATAAGCAATATACTTGATAAAGAATTTAAAGTAATGATTGTAAAGATGCTTACTGGGCTAGAGAAAAGAATGGAAAAATTCAGTGAGACCTTCAATAAGGAAATAGAAAATATTAAAAAGAAATAATCAGGGTTGAATAATATAATAACTAAAATCAAACACACACTCCAGAGAATCAATAGTAGATTAGAGGAGAATGAAGAATGTATTTATTAGTGATCTGGAAGACAGGGTAATGGAAAGCATAGAAGCTAAACAGCAAAAAGAGAAAATAATTTTAAAAAGAGGATAGATTAAGAGATCTCTTGGACAACATCAAGCAAGCAAACATTCACACTACATGGGTTCCAGAGGAAGAGAGAAGGGTGTAGAAATTGTATTTGAAGAAATAATCATTGAAAATCTCCCTAATCTAGAGAAAAAATAGACATCCAAATCCAAGAACAGAGAGTTCCAAACAAGATGAACCCAAAGAGGTTCACTCATGACATATACTAATTAAAACATCAAAGTTTAAAGATAAGGGGAGAATTTTAAAAGCAGGAAGAGAGAAATAAAAAGTAACCTACAGGGAAAAATCTATCAGGCTATCAGCTAATTTTTCAACAGAAACTTTGCAGGTCATAAGAGGGTGGCAAGATATATTCAAATTGCTAAAAGAAAAAAAAAGAAAAAGAAAAACCTATAATTAAAAATCCTCTATCCAGCAAGGTTATCATTGAAATTTGGAGGAGAGATTAAGAGTTTTCTAGACAAACAAGATATAAAGGAGTTTATCACCACTAAACCATCCTTACAAGAAATGTTAAACAGCCTTCTTTAAGTGGAAAAGAAATGGCCACAAATAATTACACATAAAAATTATGAAAAAAAGATATAAAATATGACAACATATACATAAAACATGCAGTAGGGAGTAAAAAGAAGAAAGGGAAAAAAGAAAAATAAGTGTTTTTTCTTTCTTTTTAAAGAATGTGTTTGAACTTAAGTAATCAAATTAATATAGACTGCTCTTTATTTAGGATGCTGTATATAAACCTCATAGGAACCACAAACACAAAACCTATGGTAGATACACAAAGAGGAATAAAGCTGAACACAACACTATTGAAACTCATCAGTCACAAAAAAAGAGATTAAGAAGAAAGGAAGAATTACAAAATAATCAGAAAACAAACAGGAAAATGGCAATAAGCACTCAATGATTAATAACTACTGCAATTGTAAATGCCCTAAATATTTCAAAGACATGGGGTGGCAGAATGGATTAAAAAAATAACATCTAGAGGCTCATGGGTGGCTCAGTCAGTTAAAGTCTCTGACTCTTGATTTCTATTCAGGTCATGATCTCCTAATCTCATGATCACATGATCTCAGTATCCTGAGATGAAACCCTGAGTCAGGCTCTATGTTGGGTGTGGACCCTGGTATGGAGACTGAAATTCTCTCTCCTTTTCTCCCTTCCCTGTTAATGCTCTTTCTCCCTCTTCCTCTTCTCTGCTCATGCTCTCTCCGCCCCCCCTCAAAAAAAAAAAGGTACTCATCTATAGTCTACCTACAAGAGACTCACCTTAAACATAAAGACACATGCAGACTGGAAGTAAAGGGCTAGAAAAACATTCACTATGCAAACGGAAGCACACACACACACACACACACACACACACACAAGGCAAGGTAACAATACTCACATCAGACAAAATAGACTTTAAACGGACTGTAACAAGAGACCAAAAAAGGCATTACATAATGATAAAGGAATCAATCCAAGAGGATACAACAATCGTAAATATCTACAAGCCCAACACTGGAATGAATAAATACATAAAGCAAATATTAATGGATACAAAAAGAAATTAATGGTAATGTGCTAAGAGTAGGATATACATTCAGTAGATAGATTATTCAGACAGATTAATAAGGAAACAATGTCTTTGAATGATACATTGGACAAGATGGATGGATATAACAAATCTACACAGAATGTTGCATCCAAAACCAACAGAATATACATTTTTCAGGTGTTCATGGAATATTGTCCAGAATAGGTAACATATTAGATGGAAAAACAAGCCTCAATAAATTTAAGATTGAAATCATATCATGAATCTTTTCTGATCACAATGGTATGAATCTAGAAATAAATCAGAAGAAAAAACTGAAAAAAACACAAACATGTGGAAACTAAACAGCATTCTAAACGACTACTGTCTCAACAAAGAAATCAAAGAAATTCTTAAAAATGGAGACAAATGAAAATGAAGACACAAAGTTTCAAAATCTTTGGGACACAATGAAAGCAGTTCTAAGAGGGAAGTATATAGCAATGTAGGCCTACTTCAGGAACAAGAAAAAGCTAAAAAAAAAAAAAAAAATCTAACCTAACACCTATAGAAAGTAGAAAAAAGTAGAAGAAACAAAACCCAAGATTATTAGAACAAAGGAAAAAATAAAGATCAGAACAGAAATAAATGTCATAGAAAATAAAAAAGAGAAAAATCAGTGAAACCAAGAGGAGTGGTTATTTGAAAAGATAAAAAAAAAAAAAATGACAAACCCTTAACCAGAATCATCAAGGAAAAAAAAGACAAAGATTCCACATAAATAAAATCAGAGGAAAGAAGTAGCAACTAACACCACAGAAATACAAAGAATTATAAGAGAATACTAGGAAAAATTATATGTCAACAAACTGGACAACTTAGAAGAAATGGATAAATTTCTAGAAACACCTAATTTTCCAAAACTAAACCAGGAAGAAACAGAAAATCTAAACAGATCAATTAAGAGTAATGGAATTGAACCAGGGATCAAAAAGCTACCAAAAATAAAAGTCCAGAATCAGATGAATTCACAGGGGAATTCTACAAGATATTTTAACAAGAGTTAATATCCATTCTCCTCAAACTATTCCAAAAATAGTAGCAGAAGGAAAGCTTCTGGATACATTCCAGGTGGCTAGCATTCCCCCAATATCAAATCCAAAGACATCGCAAAAAAAGAAAACTACAAGACAATATTCCTCATGAACACAGATGCAAAAATCCACAACAAAATATTAGCAAACCATGTACAAAAATACATTAAAAAGATCATTCAGCACGATCAGGTGGGATGTATTGTGGGGATTCAAGGATGATTCAATATTGACAAGTCAATCAAAATTGTATGCCATATCAACAAAATGAAGGAAAAAAAATCATATGATCTTTGGGGCTGCTGAGTGGCTTGGTCTGTGCAATGGCTGTCTTGATTTCAGCTAAGGTGATGATCTCAAGGTACTGGGATTGAGCCCCACATTGGACCCTGCACTCAGCCTACTTGACGATTCTCTCTCCCTCTCCCTTTATCCCCTTCCTAGTCAAGCATACACTCTCTCTCTCCCTCTCTCTCTCTAAAATTAATAAAAAAGTAAATCTTTAAAAAATTAATATGATCATCTTGATAGATGGAGAAAAAGCTTTTGGTAACATTCAACATCAATTCGTGACAAAACAAACAAACAAACTTCCAATAAAGTGGAGTTAGATAGCAAATACCTTATAACATAATAAAGGCAAAAATTTAGCTATGGAAAATTCATAGCTAACTTCACACTTAATGTTGAAAAACAGCTTTCCCTTTAAGGGCAGGAACAAGACAAGATATCCACTCATACCACTTTCATTCAACATAGTACTGGAAGTTCTAGCCACAGCAATCAGATAAGAAAGTTAATGAAACATCTATATTGGTAATGAAAAGTTAAACTGTCATTATTTGCAGATGACATGTTATTATACATAGGAAATCCTAAAATTTCCACCAAAAAACTACCAGAAGTAATAAATGAATTCAGTAAAATGGCAGGATACAATATACTACCTAGAAATTGGTAGTGTTTCTATACATTAATGATAAAGTAGCAAAAAGAGAAATTTAAAAATTTATAATTTTTAAAAAGATTGTATTTATTTATTCATGAGAGACACAGAGAGAGATAGAGACATAGGCAGAGGGAGAAGCAGGTTCCCTGTGGGAAGCCTGATGTGGGACTTGATCCCAGGACTCTGGGACCATAACCTGAGCCAAAGGCAGATGTTCAACCACTAAGCCACCCAGATGCCTCTAAAAATTTCTAATTTTTAATTAGATTAAATTATAGATTAAATTAATAATTACATCAAAAAGAATATCTAGTAATAAACGTAACCAAAGAGATGAAAGACCTGTACTCCAGAATCTATAAAACACTGATAAAAGAAATTGAAGACAACACAAGCAAATGAAAAGATATTTCATGCTCATGGGTTGGAGGAATAAAATATCCATATAGCCAAAGAAGCCTATAGATTTAGTGCAACTGAAATAGAACAAATAATACCAAAATTTGTGTGGAACCACAGAAGACTCCAAATAGCCAAAACAATATTGAAAAAGAACAAAACCAGAGATAACACAATATCATATTTCAGGATACATTACGAAGCTGTAGTAATCAAAACAATATAGTACTGGCACAAAAGTAGACACATAGATAATAGAACAGAATACGTCCAGAAAGAAACCCTTATATGGTCAATTAATATATGAGGAATGAAGTAAGAATCTACAATGGGGAAAAGACATTCTCTTCAATAAATGGTGCTGGGAAAACTGAAGAGCTACATGTGAAAGAATGAAACTGGACCACTTTCTTATGCTACACACAAAAGTAAATGGATTAGAGACCTAAATGTGAGACCTGAAATCATAAATATCCTAGAAAAGAACACAGGCAGTAAATTCTCTGGCATAAGCCACAGTAACATTTTTCTAGACATGTCTCACAAGGCAAGGGAAACAAAAGCAAAAATAAACTATTGGGACTACATCAAAATAGTAAGTTTCTACCCAGCAAAGGAAACCATCAACAAAATGATAAGACAACTGACTGAATGGGAGGAGATATATGCAAATGATATATCCAATAAGGGTTAATATCCAAAATATATAAATAACTTATTCAAAACAATGCCCAAAAGAGGAACCAATAAACAAACAAACAAACAAAAAAACAATTCAAACATAAACAAAGGATTTGAATAGACATTTTCCCACAGAAGACATATAAATGACCAACAGACACATGAAAAGATGCTCAATACCACTCATCATGCTCAATACCACTTTTCCCTAATGAAAATTAAGATCATAATGAGATACCACTTTACACATGTTAGAATGGTTAAAATTAAAGGCACAAAAAACAACAAGTGTTGGCAAGGATGTGGAGAAAAAGGAATTCTTATGCACTATCGGTGGGAATGTAAATTGGCACAGCCATTGTGGAAAACAGTATGGAAGCTTCTCAAAAAATTAAAAATAGAAATACTATATGACCCAATAATTCTACTATTATGTATTTACGCAAAGAAAGCAAAAACACTAATTCAAAAAGATATATGTACCTCTAGATTACTGCAGTATTATTTACAATAGCCAAGATATGGAAGGAACTTCAGTATCCATTCATAGATGAATGGATAAAGAAAAAGTGATGTATATATACAATGGATTATTACAAAGCCATAGAAAAAGATGAGATCATGCCATTTGAGAATATGGATAGAGCAGGAGGGTATTATGCTAAGTAACATAAGTCAGTTAGAGAAAGACAAATACCATATGACTCCATTCATAAGTGGAATCTCAACAGAAAAAAACACCCAAAACAAAAAAAAAAACCCTAGAAATGAATATACAAACAAAAAGTAGAGTCAGATCTATAAATACTGAGAACAATTGATGGTTGCCAGAAGGGAGGTAGGTGGGTAGTTAGACAAAATGGGTGAAGAGAAGAAGGAGACACAATCTTCCAGTTATAGAATGATTAAGTCCTAGGAATAAATTCACAACATAAAGAATATAATCCGTGATAATGTAAGAGGAATTTAAGTAGTGTGGAAGTTACACTAGTGAACATAGCATAATGTATAAACTTGTCAAATCACTAAGTTGTACACCTGAAACTAATGTAACATTGTGTGCTAACTATACACAGCAACAAAAAGAAAAAAAAAAAGAAGTTTGGGTACATCTATAAGGCAAATAAAGAGAAATTCTTTAGCATTTATTAAAATTTAAAAAGCAAATAATAATCTGAAAAATGTTTTCTTTCTATATGCTAGCCAAAACTTTTTTTTCATAAATCTTAAATGCAGTCATACAAATTAATTAAGAGAACATCTTGTATAAATAAACCAAATAGATGAGCAAAGAACACATGGAAAAGAGATAGTAAACACAGAAAAAAAATTCAACCTCATTGGTAATCCAAATAATAAAAAATTGATAGTTCTTTGGTTATAATCCTAAATAGTGGCCAAGTAACAAAGCAGAACTGGGGTTAAACTCTCAGTTGCTCAGTGACATTTCCCATCACATTCATGTCTCAGCGAAGTCCAACAACAGGGGACAGTGATCCAGGTTTAAAAGTTAGCCAGTCAAACCTGTAACACATGAAAGTCATGAATTTCCTAACCCTCTCATTTTTGAAATTATAACAGTTCCTTAACTTCACATTCCTCAAAACCATATACATAAGACAGTTCTAACACACTGTGGATTTATAAGTATAACTCTCCCATACATAAGCAAGCAATAAAGACAGCTTCTTTTTATTTTAGATAAATGGTCTTTTTCTTCAGTGGGTGAAAAGTCTCTCTAAAGCTTTTTAGGTGGGAGGGTAAATTGTCAGTTTTTCTGTAAAGATATTTAGTAATTTTTTGTGATAGCTGGGCATCATATAAAATTACAGGGCCTACCAAAAGGCAAAAATAGAATTTGATGAGACAGGGCAAGCATCAGAATCAGGCATGGCAGGGATGCTGGAATTATCAGATTAAAAATGTAAAGTAACTATGATTAAAATGGTAAGGGCCCTAATGAATAAAGTATGTAAAATGCAAAACAGATGAGCAATGTAAGCAAAGAGATGAAAATATCCTAAGAAACAAACAAACAAAATGCTAGAGATCAAAAACACTGTGAGAGAAGTGAAGAATGCCTTTGATGGGTTTATTAGTAGACTAAACACAGCTGAGGAAAGAATCTCTGAGCTAGAAGATCAATAGAATCCTTGGAAAAAGAAAAAGAAAAAAGAAAAAAGAAAAGACCAAAAAAAAAAAAAGAAAGAAAGAAAGAAAGAAAAAAGAAAGAACAAAGAAAAGAAAATCCCAGACTGTGGGACAACTACAAAAGGTGTAACATGTGTGCAGTGGGAATACTAGAAGGATAAGAAAGAGAGGAAGGGATAGATAAAATATTTGAAATGATAATGACTGAGAATTTCCCCCAATTAACGTCAGACATCAGCCCTCAGGCCTACAAATAAAGAGAACACCCTGTAAGATGAATGCTCCAAAACCAACACCTAGATGTATCATTTTCAAATTAAAGATAAAGTCCTAAAATAAGAGAGGGGAAAAAATAATGCAAGAATGGGGTGAATTAAACTATATACAGCATTGAGGAAAAAAAACTAGATTTTGTATTTTGCAAAACTATCTTTCAAAAGTGAAGGAGAAATAAAGACTTTCTCAGACAAACAAAAATTGAGGGGATGTGTCAATAGACCTGCATTGCAAGATATGTTAACAGAAGTTTTTTAAAGAGAATGAAATTTGTATGAGTCAGATACTCTGCTCTACATTTAAAAAGATGAGCATTGAAGGATAAGCATAGGTAAAATGAAAAAATTTGTTTTTGTTACTCTTCATGTAACAGATAACAGTTTGTTCAAAATAACAGCAATAATATATTTGATGATGTATGTTCATTAATCATATATGTATATATATATATGCTCTGTATGGTTAGATCTAAATAAAATGAGTAACAGCATAATAATAGAAGTGGAAGGAAAGAGAATCACTTTTGTAAAGTATTTATACGGTCTGTGAAGTGGCATAGCATTGTTTAAAAATTGGATTAGTTGAAAATGTATATTGCAAACTCTAGGGCAGACACTAAAAAAGTTAAAACAACAGTAACAAAGAAATGTACATGATATGCTAAGAAAAGAGAAAGTAGAATGAAATAAAACACACATGGCCATCCCTCTGTACACGTGCACTTGCACCCATGGTGTCTCTCAGTGTGTTCAAATTTCCTATTCTTCTTAGGACACAAGTTGAATTGGATTAGGACCACCCTAACAGCTTTGTGTTCAATTAATCACCTCATTAAAAGTCCTATTCCCTAGTATAGTCACATCCTGAGGTGCTGGGGAGTAGAGCTTCAACCTATGAAATTGAGGGGGACATATTTCAGCCCATAGCACTGGCTAATACCTATATACCCTTCAGATTTCTCCTCTGCTGTTAATTTTTTGGAAAAGTGTCATTGATTTTCCGAGTCTGACTTATGACAGCTTCTGCTCACTCTCATAACACTTAGGACTTCCCCTTCATATCACATGCTACTTCCCACCATATGTTAAACAATATGAGTGTAAAATCCATGTATCTTCGGCCACTACATGGTTTCTTCAGAACGTTGTACAGGGTATGTCACAGAAAAATTATTGAATTGATGCAAGAATAAACACATACAGCCCCCTTGTTTTCATTCCTTGCCTTTTTTTCCAGCATTATCATTTGTCAGAGCCCTACTATAAAATGAAGAGGAACTTAGCTTGCAGTTCCCCAATTAAATTGCATCCTTTACTAATTCTGTGCCTATGCCTTCTGCCCGAAATTCCCTCTGAATATCTTCTTAGTTTTCATACCCTAGCTACTCCGTCAAGGCTGAATTTTTTTGAGAAGCTTGAGTATCTATAATATGTACTGGTCCATCTTCTGGATTGATGGTTCCTGTGCTTATCTCCATTACAGCATTTATTGCCTCCATTAGACTGCTCCTTTGGGAAAGGGGGTGTCTTTATTTTTTATTTTTTGCATATTTATATTTCATAAGCTTAACAGAGTAGTTAGCAAAGTAGGAACTCAATACAGATTTGAACAAATGTAAGACGCAGGTGACTGTAGTGACACTCCTGTTGAGGCTGATGAGAAGAAAACACTTTAGTTACTCCTTTAGATCCAGAAATGTTGAGTGGGAAATAAATCTAGTATGCTATAGGAAAAGCAGGAAATCCAGTGTACCTGAAATAAAAGTGAGGAGAAGATTGGTAAGGAATGAATGAGGTCAGATCATGCAGTGTTTAGGAAATTACTAAGGCTTTGACTTTCGTCCTGAGTGAAATGGTAGGAATGGAGAGAATTTTGACAGTAGATTGGCAATAGGATACAGGAGTGGGGCAGCAGGTATGGGTGTGTGGGGGGGTAAGTGGCAAAAGTGGAAGAGAGAAAGCCAGTTAGGAGACTCTGATAATAATTCAAGTAATAAATTATGTACTGGGAGGTCATGGTAAAGATGGTAAGAAATGGTTGGAGTCTGTATACATTTTCACAGTAGAGCTAACCTGACTGTTGACCGGTAGGATGTAAGGATGTGAATGAATGATATGACTGACATTGGAATGTGTGTCTGTAAATACATATGTTACCCCTGTCAGTATTTATTAACTTACTTTGTAGATAGCCCAACTTTAAAATGGATGCTTTAAGAAACTTGATGAGCCTGGAGTCAGAGATATATCTTGGGACTGATGGTGGGATGTTGAATAAGATAAAATTAGAGTCTTTAGAAAAGATTGAAAGAGAAATTTTATTTGATACATTGTAGATGTATGTGTACAAATAGGGCCTAATTACAGTTGAGGGGAACAATGGAAGAAAAGATGATGGAAATTATTTAGGAAAATATTATTTTAAAGAATCCTACACAACATCAAAACTTTATAACATAAAGGAATAGTGATTTGAAAGAAGCAATGAAAAAATTCTATTTAAAAAATGAAATAAAACTTATCTAAGTAATTAAAGAAAAATAAGAGAAATTGTGTCATTATTTGCACAAAGTATAAAAAACATTAACTTGCAACTATTGAAAAAGTACTCTCTACTTATGAAAGAAATACTATGTGATTCAAGAATTTATTTTAAAATACATATGTATAAACTTCATCAGGGAAAATCTTCCATAGAAAACTGATTAAGGGCAACCCAGGTGGCTCAGCAGTTTAGCGCCGCCTCTGGCCCAGGGCATGATCCTGAAGACCCAGGATCCAGTCCCACAACGGGCTCCCTGCATGGAGCCTGCTTCTCCCTCTGCCTGTGTCTCTGCCTCTCTCTCTCTCTGGGTCTTTCACAAATAAATAATTAAAATCTTAAAAAAAAAGAAAGAAAACTGATTAAGTAGTAAATATATACAAATTGATGTATGGTGAAGTACAAATTTAATAAAAAATATTCTGACATTTTATTTACGTAACAAAAATAGTAATATATTTGGAAGAATTTTAATATTTCCTGCCCAATTTCTGTTGAAATTTCTTTTATTCTATCCTAGTTCTTCTGACAAATTTGTTTATATAAAACAATTACTTTTGTTCACTTCCACAATAGAGATTTGTGTTTGTTTTTAAAACCATCTTTTACATCATGAAATGTGATGGAGGTAAGGATATTTTTACTCATCGATTTTCTCTTTGGTCTATCTCTTATTTTCAGATGACATCTTATTTTTTTTCCTATTTTGTACCTTTATTCCTTGAATTTTGGGTTCCTTATAATTTTTTACTTTTTTGACATCTTATTCAATAAAATAATAAATATGGCCAGAAGATAAAGAAGAAAAATAGTTCTTATTTTGAGTAGAAGTGTCAAATGTTAAGAATAATTGTGCTGCCAAAAGAAACAACATAGCATATTTCATGACCTCAAAATGTTATAGAGAATTACATACTTTTTTTCTCTTTAGAGATAAAACAGTAGAACCTTTCTCTTTCTCCTTTTTCCTTTATATTTTAAACAATCACAGCATTTGGGATTGAAACACAATAGCACATTTGTACTTAGCAGGTGTTTACATAATTATGTTATACAGATATTCCTTACAAGTAATGTTTTTCCATATAGTGCATTTAATATGGGCAGGGATATTCTTTTTCAATGCACTTTGGTATAAGACTGTAATTTGATCCAAAGGTTATAGTGATATAAAAAATGACAGAGAACATTTTGTTTAGTTCTTTATTGTCATTAGAATTACAAGATGGAATTACAGGTTTCTGTGTACTGTTTTTAAGCATTCATCAATTTAAATTTTAATAAATATTGGTTTCAAGCTAGTTTAATCTGATGGAAAAAGAGCATTATTTCTCATTTACTAGTCAATTTCCACAAATCTCTTATTCACCTTCCCAACATTTTCTACCATTCTTATTCTTCCCATGATCCAGTTTAATTTATTGGTACAGAATTCAGCTGTAACCCACCAACTATAATTTTAAATGAAAATATTTTACTTTATTGTGAAAAAGAATAGTAGAAATAACCATGATCATTCTGTAACTTTTTTAGAGAACAGTAAAATGATTTGTATAGAACACTAAAAGCATTTGCTCAGCTCAGACCAGTATACATTTATTGAACAACTTCTAAGTATTGCAAAAGTTATAGAAATGGGTGAGACATTTCTTATCCCTAAGATTGCAGTATAATTGAAGAGGATTTTGCATAATTATAATGAAAGGTAGAAAATGATTTTAAGAGAGGTAAAAGTTTTACAAAACTACCAGACCATGGGCAGCCCTGGTGGCTCAGCGGTTTAGCGCCACCTACAGCCCAGGGCGTGATCCTGGAGACCCAGAATCGAGTCCCAGGTCCGGCTCCCTGCATGGAGCCTGCTTCTCCCTCTGCCTGTGTCTCTGCCTCTCTGTCTCTCTCTCTCTCTCTCTCCTTTCTGTGTATTCTCATGAATAAATAAATAAAATCTTTTTTAAAAAAACTACCAGGCCACCTGAAGTACATGTGGAATAGCTGAGAACATACACAACTAAAGATTCATTTTGGTTGTTTTCTCCAAGTTAATACCTTGCTGGCATTAGAAAGATAAGGAAGTCTGGAAAAGAAAAATCAACTTGGGAGCTGCAAGTGAGTAAAGTAATGCACCACTTCCCTGAGAAGAAATGAGTATGTGAGTAGGAATAGAAATACAAGAAAGGGTAAAGAATCTACCTAAGGGTTCCCCTTACGGAAGACCTTAATTTGGGGCACCTTGGTGGCTCAGTTGGTTTAGTGTCTGTCTCTTGATCTTGCTCAGGTATCCATTGATCTCACAATAGTGAGTTCAAGCCCTCATTGGGCTCTGTGGTGGGTGTGGAGCCCACTTAAAAAACAAAAGACCTCCGTTTCCAAATATTAGAGATGAGAAAGTGGGTTTGATATAAATGAAATCCTCTGGGGATTCATCAAAATAGGGAATAATAGGAGCTTTTTACAGGAAGGCTGTATTTGTCTTTGAAGAATAAGTTGTAGATGAAGGCATTAATGTGTAATTGAATTTTCACTCAAATACAAGGTAAGCATATGGTGTTGTGAGGAATAAGCTTGGAATCATTTGTTTTGATTTTTTCATTTATTTGGGAGGGGGCAGAGGGGAGAGGGGGAGGGAGAAAGAGAGGGAGAGGGAGAGGGAGGGAGGGAGGGGGAGAGAGAGAGAGAGAGAGAGAGAGAGAGAGAGAGAGAGAGAGAGAGAATCTTAAGCAGTCTCTATGCCCAGTGCAGAGCCCCATGGAGGGCTTGATCTTTAGACCCTGAGATCATGACCTGAGTGGAAATCAAGAGTTGGACGCTTAACTGACTGAGCCACCCAGGTGCTTCAAGCCTAGAGTTTCAAGTTGTAATAAAACAATGGAGAATTTTAAAAGTCAGAAAATAAAATTTTCATTGCATTTTGTATCTTAATAATATTCCATTTTAATAAGGATAATTACAAGTTTTTTACAATTGGTTTTGGATGTTTTGGTTGCAGTGGTTAGGATTGATTAGAAAAGAGTATATAATAGAAATAAGAGACCAATAATGAGACTCTTCTAATGATACAGTGAGAGAGACAGTAAGGTCTTTCGTGATGGTCATGAAGATGGCAGTGGGGAGGAGTAGCTGGCAAGCTGGCAACACTGATTCTGATATTATGGAAGGACAGGGGAAAAAATAATTTACTGCATTTTAGCTTTGATTCTTGGGAGAATGTAGGTATCATGAGCAAAAGTAGAAAAACAATTAATAGAAGCTGGAAGAAATGAGGATGGTAGAGAAAGATGATAACTATGTCTTGTGGGAAGCATTATAAGGTCCAGGCAGGTCTAGGGATGAAGATATCCATCAGTTAGAACTACAGAACAGTAGTACCAAACAGGAGAGCAGTGAGTATGGCCTAAAAGTTACTGGCCCATAATTAATTGTCAGAGCTAATGGTTTTCAAACCTGCTTGAGAGCCTTTAACATATATTGACACTGATCTCATCCCACACCAATTAAATCTGAGTTACTTGGGAGCGCAAAAGGGAGTTAGGAATCAATGTTTTCTGTTGTTTGTTTTTCCTAAGCATATATTGTAATGTTTATTATCTTTTTTTTTCCCTAGTTGACTTGTTTGGATGGGGGGATAAGAATTCTAATCCATGGAAAAGTTAGAAGAATGCATGATGGAAAAATATAATCTTTTACTTTAATTTGTTATTAACATATTATTATACTAGCTCCATCTCTCTTTCTTCCTACACACCCCCTGACACACATACACACTTCCCTTTTTCCAAATCATCCAAGAGTGCTGAATGCATCATGACACTTTATCTCTAAATACTTCAGTATATATGTATCTTCCAAGAATAATGACATTCTGTTTTATAGCCATGATACCATCACCCCTAAGAAAAATTAACTTGTCAATAACATCTTTCAATGTGTAGACCACCCTCATATATCCCTGAAAATTCCTGAGAAATGTCCTTTATGAGATAGTGAATCATTATTTGTCTAGGGAAATCCCTCTTTTTGCCTGTTGTCCTGGTGCAATTGTTAATAGCATCTTTATTCTTTTCAAAGATGTACTATATTGGATAATATATTTAAAAATATATATTTTTTCCTATATAGGACCCACTTAAGTTTATTTAAAAATGGAATTCCTTTAGGGCTTTAGTTTGTCCCACTCTAGAAGATTCTCTCTCCCTTTCTGTTCTTCATTACACCGAATCCTCTGTAGAATCCAGGATAGTTGTCTTGCAAAATGTCTTACATTCTGAGGAGTCTGACTCTCCTTGTGTCACATCAGGGAGACAGGTCAGAGCGTTGTAGCATTAATGAGTCATTAGTACTATAAAGAAGCTCTCCATGTTATCCTAATATGTACATTATTGTGAGTCATGGCAAAAGAATAACAGATAAGGGGTAAAAAAAATAGAATTTTGGAAAATGTATAATTTATAGGATACTCAGATGGAAATAGATTCACTAAGGAAGAATTTTTCAAAGGATTTTCTTACCCAAATTTTGCCCAATACGAACATCATCATCATCTGGGCCTACTCAATCTATCTACATGTAACCCACATTTCTCTAGGCCTTGTAAACCTATGAATAAAGATGAATAAAACTAGTAAAAGTGCAAATTTTATTGGCTGTTGACCTCACCTTTAAAAAACTGCACTCTAACACTCTGCAATATACTTAACCTTTCCATATCTTTCTGGGAATTCTTACTGCTTCTGCTTTAAGTTGCTGCTTTCCTAGGCACCAACATCTCTGGCTATGAAAGGCTGTTGTCTTGCCGGTGTTGGTGACCATTCTTACTGTTCCACTAATGCTTTTCCACTAGTGCTCTTATGCTCGTGGTGTCCAAGTTTGAGGGCACTCATTGACTCATTCTAATAGCTCTCTCCCATTTGTGTTATATTTTTAAGATAGGATTCAAGCCTAAGAACTTTGTGGTCCTAGTGTTTTATAGAATTAGAAGAAACTGCTCTTTCAGATCTAATTTCTTCCCTCTGTCTATGTCTCTCAAGAGATTAACCAGAGAGATAAACTCTAAAGCCAGAGCCAACCCCATCCCTGCCCTGCTCCCTCTACTCTGACGATTACAACTTTCTTACTGGTAAAACCAACATACCTGTTCTGCTGGAGTTCTCCTGATGGAACAACTAGATCCACATCTTTGGCCTCCCACATTTAGTGCACATTGGATGGGCTGAACAGTTTTTACGTCAGGGCTTTTATTATTGACTCTAAGTATTACTAATACAATTGTGTAAAGAACAGTGAAGTCATAGCATATGCAGATTTAACTTTTTCTACTTCAACTATTGTCTTCATTATTCCATTTAATGTGCATATGCCCCAATGTGGAGAGGAGAACACAGAAACCCGATTTTTTGTTGTTGTTTAGGTCTCTATTTTCCTATGAACCCTTATGATACAAGTGTCTCTCCAAGCTGAGATGCCTAGTTAGCTAAAGGCCCTTTGTTGTGCTTTTTGGGCAACTTAAGCATTTTTTTTTCAACTTAAGGAATTTTTTAAGATAAATATTTACTATACCGGGTTTTAACCTTATATGTTGATCTCAGAATTTAATTGTGTCTAGAGAAGTGATTTGCTTTGGCCTTGTGCCTGTTTACTGTCAGATACATTCCTTGCCCTTATCCTGCTCTGCTGAATCACAAATAGGCTGATCTCTGCTGGTTTCATTCCCCCCATCTCATGGACTAGGTCTTTTCCATTGGGGTTTGGCTTTAGGGAGGCTCTGTCAAGGATTTTAAGAGATGTGGAAAGCAGATATTACAGTTCTATTTCCCTCTGATTTTGCATCAGATGGCACAGAGACAATTGTCATGTCCCTTATTTGGTTCCAGGTCTTTCTAATTCAGATTCTTCTAATTTTCCTGGGCCTCTGGATTCCAGTAATACTTTCTGATCTCTCTGACACTTCAGCCAAGGGTAGGTAGCAGTTCTTGCTCTTGCTTATCTTTTGATTGCTCCATCACTCCCTGATTTGATCCTCAGCCTTTTCTGTCACCTTTGTAACCATTTTGCTGCAATGAATTCCGTTTATGACTCTGAATGGTTTTATTTTCCCGATTATACCCTGACTGACAAACTTTTTGTTATTAGTAGTTATTCCAAGTGTCAGGCTTTCAAGGTGGGTTTACAGGATTGGGTTCCTTTCCTGTTTGAGTGTGAATGTAACAGTGACCTCCTTGCAGGTGGTAAAATAGGATACTACTAATACCTGGCATGCAGTGCCTTAAATTACTTAAGTGAGCCCATGGTTTCCTGGAATTAAGTGCCAGTCAAAGGCAAGGCCCTGGGAAAACAAGTAGCAACTACTACTATTGTATCATTACGGCAGTAATAATGATTTCAAGCACTGTCCTCAGAATGGCTGCTTTTGACAGCTTTGACGAACTTACAGAAAGAAAATTACACACTGAGAGCTTTGTGTTCTTTGTTCCTGTCATAGTTAGAGAACCAAAGAGATGTTATGGAAATCTTAAAATTTTATCTGATCTTCTGTAGTAGCACAGAAGACATGATAGAGGATTAGGACCAAAGTCTAATGGCAAACATTGTAGAATTATAATTTACCTTGAATATACAAACTTGAAACATTTCTTATACTAAAGTTGGACATGTGTAGCAGCAGTACATCATAAAATGGAATTGGCATATAAA
Organism: Canis lupus dingo; assembly: GCF_003254725.2. NCBI lineage: Eukaryota > Metazoa > Chordata > Mammalia > Carnivora > Canidae > Canis > Canis lupus. Next base: position 42,170,370 of record NC_064265.1, on the reverse strand, counting down.
GTTGGCTTGAGAAGATCCTGACAGCACAAGTAAATAGCATGAAAAGGTGACTCATACTTGTAAGACACCTACTTCTGCTGCACTGATGCTCCTCTATTCACCAAACGCTATGGTCTCTTGAGGGCTTTCTATGACCAGTTGTTGTTGGAGAAAGAAATGGTTAGTCTCCGTTTATATAGCATTTGTACAACATACTGGAATAGCCTGCACATGAACTGCTGCCACATTGAGGTTCCAGTCAGGGGTGATCCCGGAAGATGGTGGTGAAGATCAACCTTCTCATATTTAAGACTTTAGACCATCTATTTGGTCGTTCATTACTTTTTGTGAAATGAGAGAGATGGCTTGAGAGAAGTTCTACTCTCCTTAATGACAATGATTAATATCTGTCCTTATTGATCAGGGACTTGAAAAGGACAAGATTGGAAGATTGATGGCAACCAGGTCGAGAGGAGTTATGCAGATTGCCAAATTGGCACGTATGTTCCATGTGTGTTCCCCTAAGGTCATCTACTGCATAGATCGAGCTCACTAATAATGTGGGAAAGATGTCCTACTTTAGGGCTGGTGGTCTATTTTTGTATCCATCTTGAATTTGTTTTTTACTGATAAAAATATAGCCATATCAACAGGGATGTAGGCTACGTATGACGTCAACAACATGGGCTTTTCCTCATCATTGTTGATGTCCTTATTTTCTCTGGTAAATGTCCAATTTCTGAAACACATATGCCAATAATGAGTGTTTAGTATAGCAACATTCTCTAGAGGTATTGGTTGGTCTATGAGTGGCAGGTGGATGACATTGGATCTCTTCCATTGTGAAAGTAATTTTTCTTCACTGATGTAAACAACTATCCTCCCCCCCGCATAATGTCCTTGAGATTCATTGATGTAATAACATATGACAGCATTTCCTTCTTTTTTAAGGCTTCATAATATTCCATCATAGGTACAAACCACATTTTATTTATCCATTCATCTGTCAATGGAGACATAGGTTGTTTACACATTTTGGCTATTGGGAATGATGCTGGAATTAACATGGAAGTGCAGATAGCTTTTTGAGATCCTGATTTCAATTATTTTGGATGTATACTTAGAAGTGGGATTGCTGAATTAAACACTGACTCTTGATATGAATTTGCCTTCCATACCCAGGATGCTTCCATCAGTACTGCTACCTATGGACTTAGAGAATTCCCCATGCATCATAATGTTATCTTATATAACAATGTTTCTTACCAGGGAACATATTTTACTGTAAAAGAAATGCACCAGTGAGCTCACACCCTGGGACTTCTCTGATCTAATCACAAACCTCATCACTCAGAAGCAGCAGGCCTACAAGAAAGGTGGATAGCCTACTGAAGACAGTTATGATATTTGACAGAAGATGAGGTGAGGTTGAGATGTCCTCCTACAGTATGTAGTATATGCTTTGAATCAGCCACAGTTATGTGATGCTAGTTCTCTCATAGCCAGCATTCATAGGTCCTGAATCCAAAAAGTAGAAGTTAGAAGGGTCTTGCTCACAATTATCCATAACTCATCACACAGACATGTTTCTTCCAGTTCCTGCAACCTTGTCCAAATATCCACCACAGGACACAGTAATAGGCCACTAAACTGGAAGTTAAAACTACCACTTGATTCTTTTCAAAGGCATGACTGAAAGAGGTTATGGTATCAGTAGGGGTGACTGCTCCAAGTTATCAAGAAAAAAATGGGTTTCTGCTAAAAACAAGAAGGAAAGGGATGGAAAGAGTACATGAGGAAAAAGTTAAACTGGAAAGGAAATAACATAGGAAATAAGACCACGCACTTTGAATATGGTAGACTAAGGCTTAGTATCCCTTCCATCATTTACTAACTATACAACCATGGGCAAGCTACTTTATAAAGTTCAGCTTCCTCATCTCTAATCTTAAGATAATAATAGGGGATCCCTGGGTAGCTCCGGGGTTTGGCACCTGCCTTCAGCCCAGGGCGTGGTTCTGGAGTCCCAGGATCAAGTCCCACCTCAGGCTCCCTTCATGGAGCCTGCTTCTCCCTCTGCCTGTGTCACTGCCTCTCTCTCTCTCTGTCTCTCATGAATAAAGAAATAAATCTTAAAAAAAGATAATAATAATAATACCTACCTTATGAAATTTTTATGGGAATGAAATATAACTAAGTAAACAATAGCAATGATATTTGGAGAAATAATAACTAGTGCCTGGAGATACTATGGTGGATAGATTGTGGAGAGGAAAAAAACAAGAAAGATAAAACAGTAGGAAATGTGGCAGAGGGGCAGTCTTGTTTAAGGCCATGAGTACCAATGAGAAAGAACTAAGTAGGCAAGAACTTATGTTTGATAAAAGGGAATGCCAAGTAGGCAGTGGCTTTTTATAGAAGAGTATGGGAGTGATAAACACGGTCAAGATTATATTAAAAAATATCATTTTGTCAGTGTGGAATACTGCAGAACTATGTCATGCTGGGGAACTGGGTGATTTCTTCCTAATTTCAACACCACTGGATTGACAAGGCAAATTGAGTACATTGACTGATATGTTTACACAGTAGCTGTGTTTCTATTGCATAGGTCTCACCTTCATCCCCCGTTAGTGAAGCCATTAATGAAAGACCAACCAGCCAGTCAGTATACCAAATTCATTCAGGCACAAGACATCTAAAAGACAAGAGAAAATGAGAATTTGGGTCACTTGAATGTTTTCAATGGTCAATTGATTCTGTACATATCAAATTTGGAAGTAGGGATATTTATGAGATATTTATATTAGTATTTAGAAACATGGTAATATTATATCTTATGCTAAAGCTGTCTCTCTTTTCCTCTCTACTTCCCCCACCAATGCAATATTCCATTTACATTAATAAAGTTAATTAGGTGCTTTCATTGTTCAGTTTTTTTGCAAACTCCATATGCTCTTAGAACGATTAAGAAGGCAATCTCAGGGGTGTGTGGTGGTCTCTGTTGGCCACATTAGCTGAAGCTCTCTTTCTTCCTTCATCTTCTTCCTCTTTCCCAGTGTGCCTTTCACTTTCTCTTTGATTGCAGGAGGAGTCATTTTCCCCATTCTGTCCTCTTCTGGGTATGAAAACGTAAATGCTGAATTACTCCAACTTAGGTAACCCTTAGGATAATTTTTTAAGCAGCAGGAAACAGGGCTATCTGGCTGCGCAGATAATGATATCAGCTGCTTCCTTCCAAAACAACAGGTGCTTTGGCATAAAAATGTATATCATCATACTGAGATGATGACATCAGTTCATACTTCAGCTTAATTATAAACTACCTCCATTAATCCTCAAATAATTAAACATTTTGTGTGTGCTGCAAGGTGAAATGTAAAGTTAAAGGTGCCTGGCTGTTTATGACATGGTTTTGAAAATGTGTTTTCTCCACAATGCCTTTTTTTGTACAGAAATAGAATAAAATTTGAATTGTATTTCAAATATCAAATTTTGCTTCTATCAGAGAAGCATAAAGCAAAAAATCATTAATGAAATATAATATTTTCATATGTTTGTATGAACTTAGCACCACCACAAGAAAGGCTAATAGCTATGCAGGCTATATTTGATTAGGAATTAGTAGCAAAATATTTTTAATTGAAACATTAAATATTTGAAGTACCCTTATTAATATTTCAGTTTTGTATTTCTAATATTCTATGTCAAATACTTGCACTTACATTTTTTAGCAACAAATATTCAACCTAGCAGGATCTGATGCATACCATAAAAATTTGGTGTATTGGATGCTTTTGGTAAAAATGAAACAATTACATATGAAGTAATATTTGACTCATTGATTATATTTTCAATATTTAGAAATGTTAATGAAAGATTTTTGTTATAATATTTATACCATCACACACAAAATAGAATTATGTAACTTAAAACCTGTCTTGATTCAGTATAGAAATGTAACAAATAAGATTACTGTATTCTTCTTTAACTTTAAAACATAGAGCTGACCTTCTTTAAAACTGTTACCTTCGTGAGCCAGATGTATTTCTAAGCAAATTACTTATATGGAATATATCCAAGGACATAGCCATTTAAGACTCCATAAATTATGCATTTGTCATTTGTTATTGGGTAAGACTTAAGCTGACATCTTTGACATGCATACAAGTGTCCCAGCACTTAGTAATTACATTAACAATTTAGCAGAGGTGATTTTCTTGGGGGAATGAGAGAACAGTGCTTTATAAAATTGTTTTTTATCCAGAAGTAGGTATTTTCACAGAGTTTAATTATTCACTATACATCCATTAAAAAGTCCACCTTTCTTAGGTTATATTACAATTGATATAAATTCTGTGGAGTTCCCTGGAGTGCATCATTATCCGTTTGTCATGAGGATGGCATAACAGCTGTACAAAGTTGTTCTTAAAAGGATTATTTTTTCCCATTTTTTAAAACGTAACCAGTTAACAAGACTTTTTCTCTTGGTAGGCACATAATGATAAATTCATTCGAGAAGAGTTTTATTCTTTACAAGTAAAAGTCAGAATGGAAATTTTCAGTGGATTTAGCTGAAACATTTGGGTGACCATATGGAGCTCTCCGTGGCGCCACGGGACCACGCAGCTATGAAATCTGATCACTATCTCCCCAGTGACAGCTGGGCCTTTACACCATCAGAAAATTTTCAGACTTCTAATTTGTCATAACTACCTCCTGTGGAAAGGAAATATGTTATGTAGCCAGATACAAAAATTCTTAGTACCCCAGCACTATAAACGGTTAATTCCTTAACCACATTTTGCGAATCACTGATGCAACTCCTACACCAAAAACATATGGAGTCTTGTTGAGTTAGAGTTAGCCAATTGCTCCACCCATTTCAAAAAGCCACTTTCACGGAATTGTATCCAGAGAAAGATTCCGTCACAGAGCTTAGCATTTTAAGTACATTTAACTTTAAGTTGTTCTCAAAGAGTCAGTGATGCCACTGAGAGGTTTCATCTTAGTTCCATTGGCCCTTATTGGTCTATTTAAGCCTAATGACTCTTCATTTGAGTAGTTGAATATCATGCTATGGCTCCCAGTCCCTGCTTCTTTCTACATCCTGAGGCCGAAACTGTTCTCCTGCTGTGATTCTTTCAATCCACCAGCAGCTCACAGGCTTATTAAGTTTTCCTCCAGCTACCCAAAGAGATAGAGGTGTTTTGCTTCTGTCCCTTTCTGACCACTTAACCTAAGTTTCTGCTTGGGATTCCCTCATAACCATCCCCATCATAGAAAGAACTCCTAGGACGTAATTTGTGTTTTTCCTCGACTCAACTGTCATTGAAATGCAACTTTAAGTGACTTCAGCTTCTACTTCTGCTGACCAAATCCTTTTGTTTGGTAGCTTTTTCATGTCTCAGCTCATAATTAGTTTTTCTAAAAAAAACCCACTTGTTGTATTTGACTTTCTAACTGGGTGCTCTCCCGCAACCTTTAATTCAGTGTAATGAAAGACTTTGTAGTGGTCTTTTCTTCCTCCTCCTGTTTATCCATCTTCATATTAGCTCTGCAGAGGTTAGGATAGTCCTTTATATTCATCACCAGATGCTCTATTGTGACTTAAAAATTCCAAATTTACTCATGGTAATTTTATAGTATGGTTTATATAATAATAATAATAATAACAATAATAACTAATATCTACTCAGCTCTTACCATGTGTCTGGCATTAGTCTAAATACTTTAAATGAAATTTATACTCTACAACATTCCTGCAAGATTGACAACATTCTTCTCACTCTTATTTTAGAAATGGGGAAGCCCAAGGGACTATTTGACTAATGTCACGGAACTTATTAGTATAATATTTAGGATTTGAAGCCAGGTCGTCAGGTCTGAGAGCTGGTGTTGTTAACAATTACATACCATGCTACCTCTCAAACTAGGAATGTGGGGAATTACCTTGGCACCGAAATAAACAGAAAATTAACAAATACAAATTCTATTAGTTCCGGGACACTAACAATGGCTCTCACACTGGGACTCTTTCCTTATTTTTAACATAACAAGATAAGACTAGTTTTTATTGTTGTTTTTTTGTTGTATTTATTGTTTGTTGGCAGCAATAAAATGCTAAGATATGGGTTCTTTCTGGGTGACTACAGTTCACAGCTCTTTGTAGAGGTGCTGATTATGTTACAGATACCCTATTAATACCATTTTCTTTAATTTCCACATTGCTGGTACTACTATTCTATTCACAGGTGTTTGGGTATTTTTTTTTGTTTGGATTTTTTTGAGAGAGTGAGTGTGAACAGGGGGTGGGGGTGGCAGGGTAAAGGGAGAGGGAGAGACTCAACCAGGCACCAGCAGGTGGTCCTGGGGCTCCATTGCAGGACCCTGAAATCATGACCTGAGTGGAAATCAAGAGTAGGACACTTAACCAACTGAGCCACCCACATGCCCCTATACATAGGTTTTAACCAGCTTTCTATCATTTATTCCTCAGGACTCTGTTCTTCAGTATTTTTTCTCCATGCTCTATATTAAAATCAATTCCAAGCAAAATCTTGCTTTTAATTCTATGCATCTACTATCCTCACATCCCAAACAAGTCCTTCTGATTTATCCATTTCAATCTTTCTCTGACCTCAACCAAATTTTTGTCATGCCAATCATTATACCCTCTGACATACATCAGTCATTCACTATATCCCTTATTTAAATGAAGATTGCATTTACTCATGAAGTACGAACTCAGGGTTGAATGGAGTAACTTTAAGCACCTCAGCTTGCCTTTTAGCACTGCCTTTAAATTGAATTTCAAAAATCCCATATAATTTCTCCATTTACAGAAAATATTCAGCTTTGTAGCTTTCTTTAATCCTTCCAGAATGTCTACTTTTGACTGATTATGGACTTTACACATATTTACAACATACCTTCACTGCAATTCTTAGATTATTAGTATTTTGCTGAATAACTAGGGGCAGTAGACTAGCCAAGTGGACACATGAAAAAGACCATCACAGTCCACCCCTTGCCAAAGCATCTATTGCTTTGGAACATATCTTAAATTTTATTTAACCTCCAAATGAAAGCAACAATAAAGTCATATTTCTACTGAACATAATACAGCTGTCTTGGGTTCAACCCAAACCAAACTAATCCTTTCCTTAGAAGAGGATGAAAAGTCCTTGGGTGACATTCTCTCTCTTCCCTTGATATCCTGAAGCTTAAATACTGTGAGATAAAGTTAACTGTTGTTAATACATTTTATGTCAGGTGATATGAGTATAATAGAGGGAAAATTTATAAGTTTTATTAATGTATATACAAATATTCATAGCAAAATAAGGAAACAATATTCACAATGATTATAATTTTTGTTTCTATAGTGATCAGTTGGTCAGAGGCAGTATTTATAATTACCTTCCTTTATTATCTGTTTCATATTTCTTTTGCCCAGAGGTGATGTTATGTAAAACCCTCATTCCTGAAGGGTTTGAGCCATAAGCAGTCCTTCCTGAATTTAGTTGTCACAGTTTTTTATTAACTTTAATCACAGGATATGGTGATACTAAAAGATACCATAAGGAATCTCATGTATTCCATACACATAATTCTTTAACTTCTCTATGTGGTAGCAAACCAGTTTACCCTACACACTAGTCAGCACTGTACCTGCTTCTCTGCCTGTCAATTCAGAGGTGTGAGAAGATCAAATTGGCTCTGACAGTCTCAATTTTTAGTTCAATGGAATACTTGTTATGTCTTCTGTCAGAGGTACTTTTCCACTAGGAATTAATACCAGTAAGGCATACAGTCATGGGGACAGGAAGCAAAAATTTTTACCAATGGATAACTATGGGTAATAGTAAGTGGTGCCCTCCCATTTCTGATCCTGAACCTGGGAATCTTGCTTATGGGAGAAAGAGCATCATATTTTGGATGCTAATTGAGAGCATGTACAAAATCCTGGAGCTTTTCTAAGGCCACAAGATATTACCATGTAGCTCATAGTGTAAGTTAGTCTTCAAAAAGCCATTTCATTTTTCTGGTGGGCCAGCTGCTTCAGGATGATGAGGAGCATGGTAAGACCAGTGAATTCCATGAGGACAGGCCTATTGATGTAATTTTTTTGCCATGAAGTGAGTCCTTGATCGGAAGCAATGGTATGTGCAGTGATATGGATAAAGTATACTGTAAGTTCGTAAATGGTACTTTTGTCAGAAGTATTGTGTTCATGGAAGGTAAATAAATACTTAGTGCCTATTTTAATAAGAACAAGTGCTGCCTCTTCCATGAGGGACATGGCCCAATGTAATCAACCTGTCACCAGCTGGCTGATCACCCTAGGGAATGGTGCCATAACAGGGGCTCAGGGTTGATCTCTGATACTGGCTGATTGAGCCCCTGATAGTGGCTGCAGCCAGGTCACCATTGGTGACTGAAGTTTACATTGCTGAGCCCATCCATCCATCTCCATCCCTGCAACCATGGCCACTTTGTTAATGAACCCTTTGGACAATGAGAAGAATGGCTGGGGCAAGAAATTCATTTCAGAGCCATCCTTAGCAATTGTTTATGAAATCCGCCTTTGCTGAGGTTACCCTTTGGTGAGCATTCACATGGGAGGTAAATATCTTTATAGTCTTTGCTCAATCAAAGAGTCTATGCACATACCTCTCTCCCAGAGGTTACCAAACTTTGAATTGTGTTCCTTCCCAAGTAATTGGTTATTCAGTCAGACCAAGCCATCAGCCAAGATCCATAAGTCAGTATAGGCTGTCACCACATTTAAAAGCACAACTTTATTTAATCTTACAGTTCTGTAGGTCAAAAATCTGGATAAAACAAAGATTTTAAAGCAGAACAGGATTGTTTTCTGTATTCTCTGGATAGGCTCTGTTTTCTTGCCTTTTTCAAGGTCTGGAGATTGCTTGTATTCTTGTTTATAGACCACTTCCTCTATCATCAAAGCTAGCAAAAGTAAGTTGAATCCTCTCACATCACTCACATGGCATCACTATAACCTCTTCCATAATCACATCTCCCTCGGACTCTCTTTCCTTGTCTTTTCTACTTTTAAGGACCCATGCAATTATATTGGGCCCACCCAGATAATCCAGATAATCTATTCATCACCAGGTCTTTCATTTAATTACATCTGCAAAGTCCACTTTGCCACATAGATTACCACATTTATACCTTCCACAGATTAAGATGTGGATATATTTGGAGAGTTATTATTTTGCTTATCACTGTTTATCCTTTGTACCAAAAGATTCAAATCTATCCTACATACAAAATATATCCATCCTACTCCGAAGTCCACAATATCTCAACCATTATAGCATCAATTCAAAGTCCAAAATCTCATATAAATCTCATCAGCCTGAAAGTCCCAAAACTAATATCATTGAAATAATCTAAATTAAGTATAGGTATAGTGTATCCTGGTATAAAATTCTTCTTCATTTGTGGATCTGTGAAACTGAAAAACAGGTAATCTGCTCCCAAAATGTAATAGTGGGATTGGCATAGGATAACAGTTATAGACATTCCTTCTCAAAATGGGAGAGCATATAAGAAAAAAAAAAAAAAAAGGAATCACTAATTCCAACCAATTTCAAAACTCAGCCAGGCAAACACTATTAGGTTTCAAGGTCTGGGAATAGTGGTTCCATCCTCTGGACCCCAAACTCTATAATCTGAGTTTGAGGTTCTACTCCCTTTGCCTTGAGGCTCCACTTGTGAGTCATCTTTCCTTTTTTTATAAATGACACCATATGTTTACTGCTGAGTAGTTTTATCAGCCTGTTTCCTTCCTGGAGAATTTTGGGGATCAAAAGCCTTCTTTTATTTTGTCTTTTCTCTGTTCCTTTCAGTCAAACCAGCATTATTTCTCCTGGCATAACATTCTCAAGAACTTTATGAGTTTCCTGTGTATGTCCTGGAGATTGACTCCAGTAGATAAGAATCTCCTCCACAGATCTTTCCTAGATAATCTCATCTCTGTTTTTGGCTTCTTCCTCATTGACTGAGCAAATGTATGAGTCACACACCTCATATGCTCTCTTCAAAGAGCATTTGTGTTACCAAATAATCTGACTTTTAAAAATCTTCTTGAGATATTAGCTAACGGTTGTATAACCAGGCTTTTGATTTTTTTATTAGAGCTGCTCTTCTAATGGGGGGACTCTCTTAATCACAGGGTCTTTTGCATTTTGGGATAAGCTGATATGTTCCCAAATCATCAAGTCCTAGTTTTTCTGTGTTAAATAGTTCTCAATTTCTTTCTTTTTGCATCTTACCATAAGCAGCAAGAAGAAACAATGCCACAGTTTCAACAATTTGCTTAGAGATTTCCCCAACTAAGTTCCTCAACTAAAAATTCAGTACATAGTTGTGCTAAGGTTTCTGCTACTACATAGCAAGGATGTTCCCTTTCTTTAGTTTCTAATATCATGTTTCTCATTTCCTCCCAAACCCTCACCAACAGCACCTTTAATATCCATGTATCTACTAACAGTTTGTTCATCAGAATTTAGGCATTTGCTAAGGTAATTTAGGTTTTGTCTTTTATGGTCCTCATTTCCTTCAGAATTCTTAACAGAATTATTAACACACATATTTCTACTAATAGTATGTTCAAAGCAATCCACTTTAAAAAAATCTATTCCTCAAAAGTATAACTTCTTCTCATTGCCCACTTTCACATTTTTAGGTATTTATTACAGCACTGTCATACTTCCAGATATCAAAATCTGTGTCAATGAAGGTTCAACTGAAAAAGTAGAACTAAGAAAAGAGGCATATTAAGAGATTTATTATTTTAAAAATGGCTTATTAAAAAATAAAATAAATAAAAATTAAAAAATGGCTTATGTAGTTATGGGGGCTGGATAAGCAAGTGTGAAACTTACAGGGCAGGCCATCAGGAAGGAGGAGCTATAACTCTCAGGCATAGGCTGGAGGCATTGTCCACATGTGGAATTTCTTTTTCAGAGTAGCCTCAGCTCTGATTTTAAGACTTTCAACTAGTAGAGCACATCCATATTATTTAGAATAATCATAAATTTATCTGTCTATGGTCTTTAATCACAATTACAAAATACCTTCATAGCAACACATAGATTAATGTTTTATTGAATTACTGTGGACTGGGCAGCCCGGGTGGCTCAGCGGTTTAGCCCCGCCTTCAGCCCAGGGCCTGATCCTGGAGACCTGAGATCGAGTCCCACGTCGGGCTCCCTGCATGGAGCCTGCTTCTCCCTCTGCTTGTGTCTCTGCCTCTCTTTCTCTCTCTCTGTGTATCTCATAAATAAATAAGTAAATAAAAAAATCTTAAAAAAAAAAAAGAATTACTGTGGACTGTAGCCTAGCTATCACAATATGTTAATACGACCTTCCTTGTTTGAATCCTTGCTCAGGCACTTATTAACCTAATCACCAAGGAACTTGATAAAATATTCTAACAACAGTTTTCAAACATTTAAAAAGGAATAGTGACATCTATCCGACATAGTAGAAGGATACATACTATAAATTGTTGATTATGGTATCAGGCATATAGTAAATTTTTAATAAAGATTAATTTTCTGTCCTCTTTGCTTCTCAAAAGTAAACAGAGCCTGTGAAACTTGTTGTGGCTACTTCCAGAATAAATTGAAAATTAGTTATGGACATTTAATTAGGAGCCAGAACATAATACTGCATTTATTTGTTTACATTTGTCTTTCTGATTAGTCTGCAAAGTTGGAGAGTTCCTAAGTCATTTCTCATCTTTGTTCCTTCTATTTCTGGTCTAATTTTAGTAAGTGTGAATCTTACTGGCTAGGGACTATTCCTTTTTTTTAACCTCCTTTTTAGTGTTACTATTAAAGCATTATATTCATAGCAATAATAATGCAGTGTTTTCCATGATGATGATGATGATGATGATTTGCTGTCGGATGACAAACATGATTGATTACAACATATTGTCAGGCACAGAGAATACAAATCAACAGGGCAAGTGACTACAAATAGATCAGAGTCTACAGGTGACACAAATATTAAACATGTAAACTAACAGTGGGTAGTTAATAGCAAAAGTTAACAGTTCTTGAATGTATATTATGTTCTCAGCACAATTTTAAGCACTTTAAACTATATTAACCCAGTTAAGGAAAGAATATAGGTACTATGTTTAAAGAAAGATTAATGGAGGAACAAAAAACTTTAGACTACATGAAATGGAGCAAAAAATTCCACTAATCCATTTCAGAATGCTGATTTTTAACCTCTATTTTCAAATTCTGTTAAAAGGTAACTTATGGTTCAAACTGATAGCTATATCATTTCATAGTTTCTGAAAACTAAACAAAGTTGAACCTGTCCAACTTCATCTTTGAACTTTAGAGAGAAACAAAAATAACAGAGAAAAAAATTTTAAAGTAAAAGATATTCATAGAAAACTGTTTATTGGCAATATAACCGAAGTTCGACCTGAGTGCTTTTGTTGAACATGGCAACCGAGTGCAGAGTCTTGCTGCCACGTTGGAACTTAGTACGATATGGGATAAATCAAGGAAACCCTATGTACAGTGATTAAAATGAGATCCATTTACTGGTATATGTTTCCTGGCTTCTGCCACTGCCAGGATAATTGCCACTGCCAACGCTTTATGTTCAATGAACTCAGGCAGCCAGTCCAAAAAGTCACGTGATGATACTACATGGTGCCAAACGAAGGGGGAAGTTTCTGGGGAGCCTGGGAGGAGGGAAAGCTCAGACAAATGAGCTTTTTGGCAAGATATAATCCCCTTTGGAAGGACCCCTACCTCTCAAAGAGCATACTGCATTTTGCTAGGAACAAATCTCAACTGTGTTCCTTTACAGAAATCCCAGTAAGATTTACCATCACCGATAATAGCTCTAATGGTAGCAAAAAACTCTACTGATGAGTGCCTACTATCTTTGAAATTGGTTTGCAGGATGATCACTTATTCTCAAAACACTTTTTGTTGCTATATCTCTCTTAAATGAAAACTTTCTAAATTCTCTACTATCTTGTCATAGCTAACTATTCCTATAATTTTTTTCACCTCAAAGTTAGAATTTATAAAGTGTATTAAAAAGAGTTTATGAAAAAGAATGTATAGTAAATAACAATGGACAGATAAAATAAAGATTTTTTATAATGGGATTTAAGTTTATTTTAGGATGCACACTTCTTTTTTTAATATTTTATTTTTTTGAGAGACAGAGGGGGAACACAAGCAGGCAGAGGGGCAGAGGGGCAGAGGGAGAAGGAGAAGCAGCCTCCCTGTTGAGCAGTGAGCCTCATGTGGGGCTTGATCCCAGAACTCTGGAATCATGACCTGAACTAAAGGCAGCTGCTTAACCACCTGAGCCAACCAGGTGCCCTAGAATGCATACTTCTTTTTGTCTGTTGTATGTAGATGATTTGTTCTCTTGATTTTAATACAGGCCACCTAGGGCATTTTATTCCCCCTTGTACCTTTCCATTAAAATGAAAATGAGAATCACTTATCTTTTTTTTCCCAACTTTCCCAGAATGTATTTTTCTACCAAATTTTTATTAATCGATTATTTTTGCACATTATGTATTGCTATACTTGGTTTCTTAAGAGCATGAGAATATGATTGCTAAGACATTGCTAAATATGTCTTTCATTTTATTCAGCTGGTAAAAGAAGGAGAATAAGAGTTGAGATTTAGTAGACTTTGTAATGGCAAAACTGTTTATAGTTTATTCTTGGAACATGAACCTTGAATCCTTTGCATCATTTTTATAAATGGTTGTTTCAATTTAATTTTCTTGCTAGAATATTTTCCTTGAAATTATAAATAGTTATGGAAGGCCACATATTAAAAAACACCAATATCTCCTCTAAGGAATTAATGTTTAAATCATAAGCTTACACAAACTTAAATTAAAAGCTATTAAATGGCTTATTCTATGTTAAATTATAAAAATGAGCCTAGAACTGTCCTCTGTATATGTGTTATAGAAGGGTGGTGTAATTTTCTCTACTATACTATTTAGAGAAATTGTGTTTACTCAAATAAAAAAAGACAAAGTCTATAGATACCGAGTGGTTGTATAAAAATTCATCCCTAAAATCAGTATCCTTAGTATTTCATACTGTTATAAGGAGAATTAATAAAAATGTATAAATTGCTTAATTAAAAACATCATTTTTCAAAAAAAATGTAGCTCCTGTGAGCTTCTTGACTATTTTATATCCATTTCTCTTCTCTTCTTTATCATCATAATCCCACAACCAACATTTGACAAAAAAGTGTCAAGACTTTCTCTAATCTATGGAAGGCTTTTTTTTTTTTTTTTAAGATTTTATTTATTTACCCATGAGACACACAGAAAGAGAGGCAGAGACATAGGCAGAGGGAGAAGCAGGCTCCCCAACAGGAAACCTGATGTGGGACTCAATCCCAGGATCCTGGGATCATGACTCCAGTGAAAGGCAGATACTCAACCATTGAGTCACTCAGGTGCTCCTGGAAGTTTTTTTGTTGTTGTTGTTTGTTTGTTTGTTTGTTTTAATTAAAACATTTTTTTTTCAAATGAGTGCATGTGTGCACATATGGAGGGAGCCAGAAGGAGAGGGAGAGAGAGAAGCTTAAGCAGGCTCCATGCTCTGTGGAGAGCTCTACAAGGGGCTGAATCTCCCAACCCTGAGATTATAACCTGGTCAAAGTCAAGAGTCAGAGGCTTAACCTATTGAGCCATTCAGACGCCCTAGATCTATGGAAGTTTTAATTAAAATTCTCCAACTAATTAATGTCTTCTAGTGGTTTTTAAAGTTAATAAGAGGTTCAACCTAGTAGAATGTAGTCATATTAATGAGGCATTACTCACAAAGACCCAAGAGAGATTCACCAGCTTTCTAAGTATTTTCCCCTTCAATTCCCAAGTGAAGAAATGGATTGAAAATGTGAGGGAGATTTTCTTTCTGATTCTCTTTTTGCCATATTTCTCACTTCCAGGAGCCTGAGTCCACTTCACACTTATATAACTTTCCCTTTCTTCCTTCTTTGTATATAAGCCATTGTTTGAAATATCCTGAAAATAACTATGTTTGTATAGAAAAATGTTTCTACAGTGTTTGTGTTTATCCTAGATCATTGAAATTCCTGTGATACTCTCTCTTATTGTTGTTAGTTAGCCCTTGTTGTTCACCTTGTTATTGATTTTTTTCTTGATATTGATTTGGATAAATGTTCTTATTAGGAGCAAATAATTCTTTTATTTTCCAACTTTATTACCCTACTAGTTTATATCTTGAAAATGGAAGATCTTTGTTCCCTTTACTTAAATACCCTACTCTGTTTTACTAATCCTATCTCCTTGTCTTACCTGAGGTGATGCCCAGACACCAAAACACAATTTCTAACCATAACTTGACAAGACTTTCCTATAATTAGAATGTTCATATTTTTCCTTTGTTTTATGAATTGGAAAAGCAATTAATTTTACCTTTTTTCTAGGGTTACGTAGAGAATAACAGAAAGTATGTACATAGAAAGTTGAACACATCAACATCTATTTGTATAATAGTTATTACACAAAGATCTCTGAAGACATGAGGCACCTCAGCTTCTACATCCAGTTGGTCCTCAAGTCTTACTGGCTCTCCTTCTTGGAGGCACCTCATCTGTTTTCACTACTGCCCTCAACTCAGTACAGGTTTCCAATATTTAGCACCTAGCCTCTGAATTGACCTCACCTTCCATGCTTGGCTCCCTTTGCAATCCATTCTGCACATGCATTCAGGGAGAAAAGTTAGATCATGTCATATGTGAACATAGAATCCATCAGTAAGAAGATTCAACGCATTTTTAATTTCAGATCTAAAAGCTCTGCATAATCTTGCTGTGACCTTCACATCTCTCGGATTTCATCTCATACTGGGGATCTCCTGTGCTCTCTGCACTCAGTGGCCACCTGTCTACCCAGAGGATGCCCTAAGCATAACGCATCTCTAGGATTTCTTCATGATCTTCCTTCTGCTTGGCCCCATCTTAGCCAGATTAGCCTCCTCATTATCATCCAGAAATCACCTCATTTCTGCATCTCAGGGAAATTGAAATGATCCATACTAAAGTAGGAGCCCTTTCCCTTCAACCCAATTGCTCTCTATGCTGAATGGCATCACCCCAGTTTTGTTGTCTTTATAGCTTATATCACCAGATCTTTCTTTATGCACTTATGTTTTCTGTCTCCTCCTTTAGAATATGAGTTCTATGAGAATATAGCCCACATTCTCACTTCTCTCTCTTTCCCCACATCTGACACAAAGTAGGTTCACTATGAACAGAACATGAAGTTAGCATGAAGCCAAGAGGTTAAATAATAGAAATTACCATAAGAAGCGATATATTATGATTATGGCTACAGTTATGATTCTGATTACTATTCTAATTCAGTACTAATAAAACTTACATTGTGGTTGACAGTTACAAAATCCACAATGCATAATGTTTAAAATTATGTACACATTTTAACTTTCTTAGAAAGAACTAGAAATTTGTGCTAGCTAATAAATGACCATACCCTATATGCCTTTTTATAGTTCCTTTAGAACTGATGGAGCACAGAAGAGGGGAAAGGTAGAGGGCAGGTGAGGCCCTGCTGAGTGTGGAGCTGGATAGAAGTTCTCCTGATGCACAGGACAGGGTGGGAGAGGGCCTTCCCTCAATATTTGCTCACTGGCTAGAGATTAGCTTGCCTTATGTTCATCCATCTGGGATGTGACAGCTAATTCATTTTCTCTTTTAAAGAAATTACAATTCTGGCACAGGTCTTAATGCTTTGCTCCTAAATCTTCCATTTTCAGTCTTGTTGAATGCTGATTTTTCAGTCCACTTTGAAAAAAATATGGCAGATATTTTCAAACCTAGCTTACTTGAAACCTTGATTTTCTAAGATGTACCTTAAGCCATAAAATTCTATCCAGGCCTCTGGTTCATTTTTTTAAGGGGATGTGAGGGGAACTAGGGCAATATCATATTAGATAACAAGCATCTGTTCTTCATGGAATTTTGGAGAGTAGAAGTCTAATGATCCTCTCCTGATAAGCAACTAAAATAAGAGTCATGGTAGACTTTTCTCCTTTGTGGCAGGATGCCATAAGCATTCTTCCATGGGATTCAGATCATTAAGTGCATCTTGGAAAATCTGTTATCAGCAGGAGAGTAGGGGAATATGGTTCATCTGAAACTCACATAAGGTTTCAATAAAAATCATTTTGGTAGTATATCTGATATGCCAGATTAATTTATACTTGAATCTGGAATAATGGCCCCAAATCTCCATATTACACTGTCTTTGCCCTCAGGATGGATATAGAATGTTATGTATTTTATATTATTTTATTTTACTGTTTTCTACTATTTTAAGTTATAGGGAATGAGCATTTTTTTTTAAATTTTTATTTATTTATGATAGTTACACACAGAGAGAGAGAGAGAGAGGCAGAGACACAGGCAGAGGGAGAAGCAGGCTCCATGCACCGGGAGCCCGATGTGGGACTCGATCCCGGGTCTCCAGGATCGCGCCCTGGGCCAAAGGCAGGCGCCAAACCGCTGCGCCACCCAGGGATCCCGGGAATGAGCATATTATTATGCAGTTCATCATCCTTAAAACCTCTTCACACTATCCTTGATTCTAACCATATTTTTACCATGGAAATTTATTTTTAATTCCTCTAATATATCTTTTGTTTCCCTCTAAAATATCTAACAACATGTATATCTCTCATCTGGATGAGATGTAAGAATATATCTGTTTTCAAGTTTTAGTTAAAATATATTGGGTCTTCAGACTATGTACTCTGTCCCAGATCCATTTGCTAGACCGCATTAATACCTAGAAAGTTACCATTGCCAGTCCCAGCTGAGAGCACACTGAATGTGAAGAAGATAGAATTACACTTAGAGGAGAACAAGGCCTAGTTTTGAAGAAAGCTTGTTATGATGAACATTACTCCAAATACAAGCTACTTTTTTGCAAAATGCTTTTACAAGTTTTTCTTTATTATTGCAGATGTCTTGATGGCCCAGATGGTAAGATAATGTCCAATACCTTCCAAATAAACCTAGAGAGTGTAAGCCTTCCAAAATTCAACTACCATTGAAGATATTTTAATCTCAAAGTCATAGGTTTATAAAGATCAAGGTTCCAATTCATAGCTTTTAACTTTTATCCTTCAAGAGGTTCTGAGAAATAAGACCTGACACATTTCAACAATGGATTCTTTGGGCAAGATTACTAGATGGCACTTTTATACTGGATAGTCATGGCTTTTTAAAAAGTAAATGAATTTTAAAGATTATTTTTTAATCAGTTGAGCAATGAAGATACCATTCTATTGCATTTGTTTCACTGTTTGGAACTCCTGAAAATCTGAAAAAATGATTTATGATAAGTTATTAAATAATTATTTACAATGATTTAATAAATCACCCTCAAAAGTTTTCCTACTTAACATCTAAAATGGTGTAAAGTCATTGCCTGAAATAAAAAGTCACCTAATTTATTAACCATTTAAATATTCAAAAAATTCCTCAATCAGACTGGATATATTTGAAATGTTTGCATTTCATGTGGGCATTGATATGACTATAGTTTAGGCTTTGAGACCCTGATGCTTTCTATTCTTCTAACTTATATTTCTGTGTGTGTGTGTGTGTGTGTGTGTGTGATTGTGTAAAGCTCCCAGTGACTTCAAAGCTTCTGAAGAGGAAGAAAAAATATTTGTCTTTTCTAATCTACTATTGTGAGATTTTTAAAAACATGAATTTATAAAAAGCAGGGCAAGTAAAGGGAAATATAATGACTTTCATTTTCCAGGTCTCTTTCTGCTTCTCTCTCTTTCTCTCTCTCTCTCTCTTTTTTTTTTTTTTTTGCTTTCTTTTAAATGAACAAATATAACATTTACCTTTTAGTTTCACATGATTCTGCTAAATTAATGGAATTATCAGATTATTCTATTATAGCATTGATCATTAAGGGAAAAATACTTTTATCATTTTCCAAAATAACGAAATTTTGCAGCTACTGACTTGTAAAAACTTATCCATTTTCATTTAATGTTGATGTTTCTAGGACATAAAAGGAAACTCCTTTTCTTTTTCATTTACAAACACTTTCCATTACCCATTCCTCTGCTTGCCTTGTGATTGTGTTTATTTCTTTAAAATGTAAATGGTTAGGTCACTCATCGGGTTGTGTTCTCAAGCTGTTACATAATTTTACTAAAAAAATTAATGGAGTGGTTTACATATCATCATTATCAAACATAATGGGCTTCATTTAGTAATTCCTTTAAATATTACCATGAAGAAAATGATCTACAGGTTGCCTCCTCTGTGAAACTTGTCAGGTGTCTCCTCCCTGGTACACATATGTGTAATTCACTGCTTTCTCTCAAATGCTGAACAAATAGAACTATTGTAGCACTCACATGCTGATCATAATGGTTTATTTTCATGTCTGTCTTCTCCATAAGTCTTATCCCTGACTGGTATGGGCCTTGTTTGTTTAATATATTTACATGTTAGTACTGGAGCTATGCCTCACATATACTAGACAATAATTAAGTATTTGTTAAAATAAGTATTTTGATTTCCTTATTTTCATTTTTTTCTAATTATGAAATAATAAACCTTACCATAGATTTGAAAATTAGCTAAAATATGAAAAAACACTCATTACTTTATTATTAATTCTATATCATCCTAAAATAGCCACTGCTATATTTATGTGCTAAGTTTTCTTTTTTTAAATTTTATTTACATACTCATGAGAGACACACAGAAAGAGGCAGAGACATTGGCAGAGGGAGAAGCAGGCTCCCTGACGGGAGCCCAATGTAGGACTCCATCCTAGGACCCCAGGATGACGCCCTGAGCTGAATGAAGGCAGACACTCAACCACTGAGCTACCCAGGCATCCCAAGTTTTCTTAATTGAATTTGATATGTGGTTTAAGATGAATAAACAAGAGCTTCCACAACCCTGAAATGCCCCCTTTCCTGCCCTTGACTATCTGTCACAACTTACTTAACAAATTATGTATTTTTTGAAGTTTCTCTTATCTGCTGGCTTTTTGAGTTATTTAGAATCAATTTTGTCTGCATTTGTTCATTTATATATTTATTTTTGTGCAACAAATATCCACTGACCTCCTGCTATGTTTTAGGTACTACCTAGGTCTGAAAAAATAACATTGAGCTAACATACACATCTTTGCCTTGGTGCAACTTAAAGGAGAGCAGATGGTAACATAATTTATAAGAATAAGATTAAGATTTCAGTTTTAAAAGTGTGAGCCATTTTCTAGGTAGTTGAAGCAAAATAAAACATGGATAATCTGCAATGTTCATAATGCAGACATTCAGGAATTGTCTGTGCTTGAACATCTGCCAATGTGACTACATTAAACAACAGATTTTCAATGTAGGTGAAACAGTCTTCCATTGGAAGAAGATACCATCTGTGACTTTTATAGCTATGGAGGAAAAGTCAGTGGCTGGGATCAAAATTTCGAAGGACAGGCTGACTTTCTGGTTAGGGGCTAAGGCAGCTGGTGTCTTTAAGTTGAAGCCAATTTCACTTACCATTCCAAAAATCCTAGGGTTCTTTTTTTTTTTTCCCCTAAGGTTCTTAATTAAGAATTAAGTCATATCTACTCTGACTTTCTCTGTAAATGGAACAACAAAATCTGCCTGACAGCACCATGATTTACATGGTGAGGGATCTATTGCCTTGGAAAAAGAAGAAGAATCTTTCAAAATATTACTGTTCATTGACAGTGCACCTGTTCACCAAGAGCTCTGATGGAGATGTACAATGAGATAAGTGTTGTTTTCATACCTGCCAACACAACATTCATTGCACAGACTAGGAATCATGGAATACCTTCTACCTTCAAGTTTTAGAATTTAAGAAATACATTTTGTAACATAGATTGTGATTCTTCTGATGGATCTGGCATAGTAAATGGAAAACCTTCTGGAAAAAAAATTCACCATTGTAGATGCCATGAAGACCATTTTCAATTCATGGGAAAAGTTCAAAATATAAAGATTAACAGGAATTTAGAAGAAGTTGGTTCCAGTCCTCATGGATGACTTTGAGGGGTTCAAGATTAATGGAGGAAGTAACTGCAGATGTGCTGGAAAGAGCAAGAGAAGTAGAATGAGAAGTGGAGTTTGAAGATGGGACTAAGTTGCTGCAGTCTCATGATCAAATTTTAAAAGAAGAAGAATTGCTTTTTATGAATGAACAAAAAGAGTGGCTTTCTGAGATGGAAACTACCCTTGGTGAAGATGCTATGAAAATTGCTAAAATGAATACATAGAATTTACTATATTACAGAAACTTAGTTGAGAATTCAGGAGCAGAGTTTGAGAGGATTGACTCCAACACTGAAAGAAACTCCACTATGGATAAAATGCTATCAAATATAATCACATGCTACAGAGAAATTGTTCATGAAAGAGTCAATGGTTGGGCAAAATTCATTGTTGTCTTTTTTTAAAAAAAGATTTTGTGTATTTATTCATGAGAGACACAGAGAGAGGCAGAGACACAGGCAGAGGGAGAAGCAGGCTCCACACAGGGAGCCCGATGTGGATCACCATCCTGGGACTCCGGGATCATGCCCTGGGCTGAAGGGAGGCGCTCTACTGCTGAACCACCCAGGCGTCCCTATTGTCTTATTTTAAAATAGCCACACCAACCATCAGCAACCAGCACCCCAGTCAGCCATCAGCCATTAACATCAAGGCAAGACCCCCACATCAGCCAAAAGATTGACTTGCTGAAAGCTCAGATGATGGCTAGCATTTTTATCAGTATTTTAAAATTAAGGTATGTACATTTTTTAGACATAATGCTATTGCACACTTAATAGACTATGGTATAGTGTAAACATAATTTTTATATGCACTAGAAAACCAAAAAAAATCAATTTGCCCTGTTTTATTGGGATATTCACTTTTTTGTAGTTGTCTGACATGGAACCTGCAATATCTCTGAGGTGTCCCTATACTACCAACAGCTTTCCAAATTTATACCCACTGGCAATGTGTGAGAGTTCCAGTTGCTCCAATTCACCACCGTCACTTGCTGTGGTCAACTTTTAACGGGGTCTAGTACTAATTTACAGAGATGATACTGGAATTTAAATCTAACATAAGGAAAATATCTCCATGAATGGTGTTAGTATGAATTTAAATTTAAGTATTTCATTTTAGTTGATATGTACTTCCATCCCCCTCCAGTTTGGCATGCATACAAACACAAACCCGCTCACACACACCAACAACTGAAATAACAAGAAAAACAGCATTTGTGACTCCTGAAAGAACCCCATGTGTGCTTTAGAAAAAAAATTGCCATGCATTTGTACGCTTAGAGAAATTTTAGAAAAAAAAAAGCGAAGCATCCTATTATCTTTAAGAGGATCATTTTAAAACCTCAGAAACCATCTCTAGCCAGTGCTTTCAAAGTCAGCTCAAAGTGCAGTGGGATGTGTGGAAACCGTTCATTAGTCAGGCACACCGCGAGTTAAGTCCTTACTTCTAGGAATCATTTCTAATCATTTGTAATTAGAGTAATGCTTTTGAAAATGTTTGCATTGCTAACCATGAGGAGTTGAAACTCTCTCTTCTGGGAAAGTGAGCAGATGGTGTCACTTCATTTACTTTTTCCCGTTCGGCAGGGAGGACTAAGGGATTTAACTTGTCCTTTCCGTCTCTCCTGCCTGGGGTTTGGATACTTGTCTCATCTGTGGTCATAGCTCTTGGCTCAGCTATTTCTTGTCCAGTTCCTTTTGTTTGATATTACTTTGATCTTCGCCCAATATCAGCAATGCCTTGCTTGGATGACTCTCTCGCTCTAGCTCTTACTCTTTTCCTTGGCAGGAGTATTCTTTTCTTTTGGTTGTAAGAATCTGGCCAGTAATGAGGTGGTAAGCTCCTGTCGAAGCAGCAGGAGTTGTCAGTGCTCCTTTCTTTCATTAACTTTCTTGGGCTGTAGCCACAACAGCAAGACTTCAGGGACTGAGAATTTAACCTTCTCTAGCACTGATCATTTTTCCACATGGATTCACATGGCCCCATAGCCCCTTGGCCCCTTTCACCACCTCCCTCCCTTCACCCTGCTTTTTATAGATTATCCTGAACTTTCTGTCCAATGCTCTCCAGGGCCACCATGAAATAATACGCTTGAAGTATTTCTTTTTTTTTTCTCTTTCTTTCTTTCTTTTTTTTTTTTTTTTTTTTTTTTTTTTTAGTTAACTACCTTTTATTCCTTGTTGTTAAATGAAGAGCACATTCATACGCCTTGAACAAAAGGTGCTGAAATTTCAGATAGCAGCTGTGGCAAATTATCTTTTTTCTTATGAAATAAGCAAGTAATTGGTAACCATACTTTGTAACATAATGTCATTTATTTTAATCCTAGTAGAAGAAGGAAAATCATCCTATTCTTCTACCTAACAGTAATGATTATGTATATTACAATATATAATATACATGTGTATACATATATATGTTATAATTAGAAAAATTCCTATCTCCTCAAATAGTGGCAACTCAAATAATCATGTCAGCACTCCCCACTTGATCCATTTTAAGAGAAACAATGTATTGATATATTTTACTGGGGACTTTGACCATCTTAATAATTATAGTAATAATTGTATAATTAACAGTAATACCAGTAATGATAGCAATGGCAATAAAGCTATCGTTGTTTGATGCCTACTATGTGCCAGATACAATGGCAGACATTACATGTTTAGTGCATATGTATGTGCAAAATTTCTAATTCTCAGATAAAATCTGTATGACAGTTACGATCATGTCCAGTTTACAGATAAAAGAAATGACGCAAAAATTTTTTGTACAAATTTAGACCTACTCGGATCACTCCTCTCTTCCCTCACTTTACACATCCTCCTCCCTGAGTCAATTTGATGTTTTTTCAGATTTAGTTGTCACAGGTATCAATATTCACTTACCATCTCTAATATAACAAGTATTCATTTGTAAAAGCATTTCCTAAGAATAGAAGGATATACCCTATTCTTGGACCTATCATTATAAGCTGTACAACGTTGAAAGACTATATTTGCTTTGTATTTCAAGCTTATTTTGAATTGATTTCTGCTTATTAATGGAAGATCCAACCTCACCAGTGCTTTGTCTTATTATAGACTGATGCATTTATTTATAGTCACTTATGGATTATGTCTTTGTGTTTTCAGGATTACAGGATATAGAATTAAAAGCATGTGTACTATTGGCTAGTTTTAACATATTATTTCCTTTAATTTCCAGTTTGCCATTAGGAACAGAGATGATTTTCCATTCTTTAGATCTACATTGACACCAAATTAGTATCAATACAGAAAAATGTCCATATTGGGTACTACTTTCTTAATATGTGCTACTATGTTATAGTTTCTCATTTCCTGGTCTGTCAGTTACTCTAATATTCCTTCATTTTTATAGGTGCAACTCTCTTATATTTGCTGATGGATATATTTCTATCATTTTTCACTACTAGCAGCCATAAGCTTTTAACCCAGGAAAATTAAAAGGCAACTCAGCATAATGCTCTTTATCTCTCAATATTTGACAGCACAAGCAAAATGCCAATCTGTCAATTCAGCTTCATCAGATAGTCTACTAACGGCTTAGGCACTGTGGCAATTACCTTCAAGGCCAGGAAATGAATTCAGGAAAGAATACATAGGGAGTTTCAGATTAGAAAGACATAAAATCGGAAAACATAGGTAGAAAATATGCTCAAAATATTTCCCTGTAACCGATGGAATGTTTCTTGTAAGGAGATGTAAGGTGTTAAAATATTTCATTTGTTTCAGTTCAATAAGATATCAATTAAAAAAGGCACAGGAAACAATCATATTTCTAAAACTTACTTGCAAAGGACACCAAGTTTGAAATCAAAGTGATATGGCCAAACTTATCATTTTTCAATGGTCAATCCTTTTAATACATTTCCACAGAGTAATTGGATCTGTTGAGCACTGGGGCTCAAGGAATTAAGACAGCAGGCATAGTGGAAAGAGACTTGGAGTGAGAGCAAGAGAACTTGTCTTAGTCCTTGACCTCAATTCTGCTCTTAACATCCCCAGGTGATCCTGGGTAAGTATCTCAACGTTACCCTTCCTTTTCTATACAATAAGGGATTTTGAGAAAACAAACCATTATGTCCTTTTAAGCTGTGAACATTTATGATTATTATCTGTATCAAGGTTGGAATTTACTAAAACTTTGAGTAATTCATGCTACACATGATTCGCCATGTGAGAGGAGCCTGGGGAAGAGGACCTGGGGAAAATTGCCTAAATTATTATAAACAATGACTACTCCTTCATTATAGACGGGGCTAATTGAAGATGACTGGTTTTGTGATCTTGACACTTCCTAGTTTAAAAGCCCCTCGGTGGTTCCCTGTGTTTCCTTACGATAAAGATGAAACTCTTGAACCTGGCCTGCACAACCCCCTTGCCGTTTAGACCCTGCATTAGTTGAGGTAGGTCAAATGTGTAATGGTTCAAATACAATGGATGTGTATTTCTTATTTAGCTAATAGTCCACTGAGGCATTCCTTTTGGCAGGCTATTCTTCTAACAGAACCCCGGGAACCTAGGTTATTCCTATCTTGTGGCTTTGCCTCCTCCAAGGACTTATAATTTTTTGTATTTAGCTGACAAAGGGAAAGAGAGGGTGGGCTGTGGCTCAAAAGTGTTACTCATTCTTTGTGCCTACATGGTCTTAGTGGCAAAGAGTCATAGGAGCACGCCTCAGTGCAAGGATAAAACACTGGGAAATATGGTGTTGGTGTATATCCAGGAAGAAGATAAAATGAATTTGGGTACACAGGTAGCAGAGCTTCATTTCCATCTTAGTGAAGTCATATTAATTTCTTTCAATTCCTGGAATGCCTATACTCCTTCTGCCCACTTCACCCCACCCCACCCCCTGTGTTCACCTAGACTCCTTTCCTTGTTCACCTGGCTCCAACCCTTCCCTCTACTCTCAGTTGGTGGTGACTTCCTCTCTGGGCTTATGTGAAATTCTGCTTCTATTTGCCCATGTACCTTATCATAATACTCATTGCAGTTTATTTCAATTAATTGTATGTTTTCTCTGCGAGAGTCTATGATCCTTGAAGATAGAGACCATACTTTTTCCCTGTTTGGTTCAGGGTTGATGGAGGGGGAGGAGGTGAGAACAGGAGTAGAAGAAGAAAAATATGCAGAGCAGGAGAGCTGGAGAAAATATGGCAAGTAGATAGGGTACACTCTCAGGTGTCTTGTGTTTTTTTCTTCACTGAATAGACTAGTTATTTAGACATAGTATTGTCAGATAGAAAAAATGTCCATCATTCTTTGTGGTTATAAAATGGATGTGATATTACAATATTTTGTTGTATTAGTATAGGCTATGACAACTTCTCTGGGATGATAAGGAAACACTAATTCTAAAGAAAAGGGGCTGTATCTAGAAATATTTTCAGTGCTCTATTCTTGGCTTGCATCTCAGCAGTGCTCTTTTAAGCACCACCAAATGCTTGCTGTCTTATTCACTTTTAAAGAATTCACAGGGCTTCTCTAATCATCTTCATTGAATAGTAACTTTCTCATTCTCACTGTGAGATTCTCAGGGTGTGAGGTGAGAGGCTATATAAGAAGAATGGAACGACGATCAGAATCATTATGGTCTGCTTTTGAGAGAATTATTTGGAGATTTGAAAACACAAGCATCCGAACTACCCTCAAATTACAGTGAAACTGCCTCTTTAAAATATCTTAGGACCAGAGTGCTACAATGTTTCTGAATTTCACATTTACAAATATATGTGTAAAAGTCCTTTTTGGTTTCATGAGGAAGTGTATTGATAGAAACTATTATATGGTGAAGCAGGTGTGTTGTCTTTCAGAAATAAATATGGAGAGAATTTAGCAATGGGACAAGCATTATTTCTTGAAGCCTGAATTTTAACATATATTAGGAACCATACATAGAGGTAAGAAAATAAATAAAACTCTCCATTGATAATTTTACTGTCATGTAATGGATGCAAGTCAAATCATCTAAAACTATGCAATGTATAAATTAGACTGCTTGGCTCAATGGACTTCTGGAAGAAAGGAAACACACAATCATTTAAAAATTATTTGAGAAGTGTTTTGCTTCAGATATGAAATGAAATTACTTTATATAATGTGTCTTTGGCTTCAAATTCTCACAGAAATAGCTGAGACATAAATCTCAGAAAAACATTGAAATTTGAACTTTAAAAAAAAAAAAGAAAATTCAGGCTTAATGAGTCACCAAAGGTTTCCACATCAATGTGGAAAGCTGCAAAATAGATCAGGGATGGCAGCCTTCTATTGGTGCTGCCCGTAAGGAATCTATGCCTGGCATGGCACGAATTAAAAATTTAATGAAAAACATCAGCTGTGTTTCTTATACACATCAGAGAGTGAGATTTTGCTTGTTAGACAATCTGAAAAGTGTTTTCCTTTTAATGAGGAAGTTAAGACTATATTTATTGAAAGTAGCAATATGTTCAATTATAGTCATCCTATATTGTTTTAAAAGTTATATACGCATGTATACATATGTGTGCATAAACATAAACACAAAAATAAATATGTAAAAACTCAGTTTATAGATAACAGCTTATAAGTACTAAAATTTTAAAGACTATAAGTAGTCACAGCATTCAAGTACCCAGACAGTATTTCAGAGCCTATTAACCTCAGAGTTTTCATGGTTTTAGGTACTTAAAACTTGACCTCCATTTATTGACTTGTCATTCCAGCTAGATTCAGATGTTCACGTCCTGTCTTAATCTTGTATTACTTGCCTGTCTTGGGTCCAAAGATGAGAAAGCTGAGCATTTAGTTTTTCAGAAAATTTGCCCAAGTATTAGAATTATGCCATATGATTTTTTTTTAATTTGTAGAGACCAAATTGTCTCTTATTTTCACTTTGTAGGTGAGGAAAGTAGGGCTTGAGAAATTGAAGTCTGAGACAAAATGGATATTTACTCTGAGACCCAGGATTTTTCTTTGGTTTTTAAAGGCTGTTTTCCTTAGATATCTTCATTATTTGGATTTAGTTTAAAACAAAATGTTAACCACTTTCAAAGGGAAGACAAAGCTTACATTTTTAGACTGGTTTATTTCCATCCATTTAATCTGTCAGCATGTAGACAGTTGTTTCAGATATTTAGCTACTTTGATAAAGTATTATTTACATTTCTCTTGAATGACAAAAACAAAAACACAGTATACAGTGATATTTTAATGAGACTAATGTCATCTCAAAGATTCTAAAAAGAAAAAAGGAGGAAGCTCTTTCATACTTAACACTAGGAAAACTAATTCTGCTTTGCCCTTGCACCTGCTTGAAGGAATTTATTGGGAGAAATGGAATTGGAGATATTTGCTTCTTTTTTATTAAAATCAGCTTAATAGTTCTTAGCACCACCTGTTACCACATTGTATAATCCATCTTTGGGTACTAGATTTTCTCCAGATGTTCAGCTTTCTGTTGTCTTGGGAATCACATCTTCCTTCCTTCCTTCCTTCCTTCCTTCCTTCCTTCCTTCCCTCCCTCCCTCCCTCACTCACTCCTTTTCTTCTTTCTTTCTTTCTTTCTTTCTTTCTTTCTTTCTTTCTTTCTTTCTTTCTCTTTCTTTCTTCTTTCTTTCTTTCTTTCTTTCTTTTCTTTCTTTCTCTTTCTTTTCTTTTCTTTTCCTCTTCTCTTCTCTTCTCTTCTCTTCTCTTCTCTTCTTTTTTCTTTTCTTTTCTTTTTTCCTTCCTTCCCCCCTTCCTTCCTTCCCAGCAAATCATAGGTCACATCATTTGCCTCTGGCAAATACAGAGTTGTAGGTAGTTTAAAAAAAAACTTATGTTAAGAAAGAAAAAAAAATACTGTTGATTTTGATGAGCCTACTTTAGATTTAAATAGCCAGTTAACATGGTATTCCAGAGGACAGGCAATAAGTTGGTAGAAATTTACTGATGCAAACAAACTCTATCAAGCTAATCTTAGAAGTTCCCCCATGAGTCTATTTTAAATATCTTATTCTTACAGTTTTTTTTCTGGAATTGTCCACTGTTTTTACACAAGGATAATATTGTGCAGCTTTAAATTAATTACACGATTATACTAAAGCATAAGATAAACGATCTGTTGGTTTTGTCTATTATTTGACAGTGAAAGTACAACTCCCCATACAGATCATTTTCACAAAATAATCTATACCATGACCAGGCAACATATTTTTTCAGTGAATTTTAGCCAGGATAAAACTGAAGTTGTAGTTATTTTGAAACTATACTGTTCCTTTCTGTGAACAGGAATAAGCTAAAGGTGTCAGAAGAATCATCTCAGGTAAATAAGGTGGGTCTCCTTATAATTATATCTTTCCAGAATTTCTTTTTTTAATTTAAATTTTTAAAATATTTTATTTGAGAGAGAGAGAGAGAGAGAGAGAGAGAGAGAATACATAAACAAGGGAAGAGGCAGAGGGAGAGTCTTCCCAGAATTTCTTAACCCTGCATGGTAATCATGTTAAAACAACATTCTAAAGAAAAGAGTCACTAAAAAAAGTGTACCTATGATGTGAATAGGTCATATTAGGGCTTATCACTGTACTTGTCCTTTGCCAATTCTTGGGGAATTTGAATTTCTTTATATTGGACAAACCCCTTATCTTGGTTAGTTGGCCTGTAGAGTTTGGGATGGGTATATCTCTACTAGATGGAGTATCAGGGGACCTCTTTTCTGCTTTTATGAATTTTAAATTAAATCCAGACTTCTTTGGAATAAAATAAAAACAGTGCTGATGAGATTAAACCAACCTACAGGGGTGAACCCTGGTTTAAGATTTGGAAGGCAGTTAATTCAGACTCCTTTCACAGTTGCTTTCCCTTTGATGCTAACATCCAGTGTAAAGTACCTTTTGAAGCCTCCCTAATATTTGATGGCCAACAGTATTCCTATGTTAGGAAGCTTCCACCAGCTTTCAGAGCCCTAAGCATCGGTAAGTGCAACTTATTGCCTTTTATAGGATTAGGATGGGAACCGTGACGGTGCTCAAGCATCTAACATTAGATAATTCCTGATTGCACTTCTTATTCTGTCCCTGTTATGTTTTACTCTCTTGTTGAAACTAAAGCAAATCTGAACCTTGCAGGTATATGAGTTACGGTGGTATATGAATTATTTACTCAGATTTGCACAAAGATTTAAGAGCCTTGACTGGCTCAGCCTTTTCCTACTGCATAAAGACTACTTATTCCTAATGTAAATAATAAGTTTTAACTTTGGTACTTTCATTTGTCATCCAACTTTTCTAATTTAGTAACAATATCTTAGGTAGGGGAGAGAAACTTCCTTGGAAGTAAATTATTAAGGAAATATGGGTATTGTATATATTCATAGTATAAATGAAAACAACCACAAATATATTTGAGAGAGATACTCACTGAGATAAGAGATCTCCGCTAGTGTTCTACCAAAAAAAGGAGGGAGGATTGGGACACCTGGGTAGCTCAGCAGTTGAGCATCTGCCTTTGGTTCAGGGTGTGATCCCCATCCCGGGATCAAGTCCCACATCAGGCTCACTGCGAGGAGCCTGCTTCTCCCTCTGTCTGTATCTCTGCCTCTCTCTCTCTCTCTCTCTCTCATGAATAAATAAATAAAATCTTTTTAAAAGGGGGGTAGATTTTTAGTTTAGATAGCTAAAAAATTTGCTTCTTTCTTTCATCCTAAATTTTATATCTCAATTGAGGAAACAGGACTTATATTTAAATAAAATTTGGTATCACAAGTTAAATGCAGAGATTAGCTCCTATTTTAGTATAGATTTTGGGCAGGTAGGTAAAAACAAGGTATCATTAATAAAGGGAAACCACTTATATGAAGTGATTTTAAATTATTTATTAAAAACATTTATTCAATACATACTGTGTCTGTGTGCCAGGCTCTCTACTAGAAGCTGGGAGTATAGACTTATTTAGTCAACAAATTTATATTGAGCCTTTACCACAAACCAAGCACTTTCTAGGTACTGGAGACAATAATAGCAAGAAGAAGAAAAAATTCTAGGCCTCGTTGATCTTACATCCCAAAGGGAAAAGTCAGACAAAAACACAATAGATAAGTAAACTCTAAAGTTTATTATATAGTGAGTGCTAGTGAGAAAAATAAAGCAGAATAAAAGGGACTAGAGAACTGAGGGGTTATAATTTGTTTAAACTGGTGTAAATTGGTGCAGCCACTACAGAGAACAGCACAGAGGCTCCTTAAAAAATTTAAAAGAGAACTACCATATGATTCAGCAATACTACTTTTGGATATTTATCTGAAGAAAAGGAAAACACTAACCTGAAAGACATGCATATCTATGTTCATTGCAGCATTATTTACAACAGCCAAGATATGGAAGCAGTCCAAATGTCCACCAATAGATAAATGAATAAAGAAGATTTAGAGTGCACATGCGCACACAGAGAAATATTATTCAGCCAAAGAAAATGAAATCTTGCCATTTGGACTTTGTGTGCCTTATGCTGAGTAAAATAAGTTAGACAGTGAAAGGCAAATACCATATGATTTCACTCATACATGGAGTCTGAAAAGTAAAACAAAGTGAACATAACAAAACAAATCAAAAATAGACTCATAAATACTGAGAACAAATTTTCAGTTGTAAAGTAAAAGACACAAGGATGTAATACACAGCATGGGAATACACTCAACAACATTATAAAAACTATGTATAGTGACAGTAACTTGACCTAAAGAGCCTATTCTTTGAAAAAAGGATAAATAAAACTGATAACCTTTAGCCAGACTCATCAAGAAAAAAAGGAGGGCTCAAATAAGCAAAATCAGAAAGAAAAGAAGAGATATTACAAAGAATAAAACAGGGATACAAAGGACCATAAGAGACTATTATAAACCAATTGGACAACCTAGAAGAAATGGATAAATTCCTAGAAATACATTTTCTTCCAAGGCTTGATCATGAAAAAAGAGAAAATCTGAATAGCCTGACTAGTAGCAGTGAACTCGAATCAGTAATAACAAAAACACTCAATGAACAGCAGTCCAGGACCAGATGATGACACAAATAAATTCTATCGAACATTTGAAGAATCAATACCTATTCTTTTCAAATTATTCCAAAAATTTGAAGAGGAAGGAATGCGTCCAAACTCATTATACAAAGTCATCATTACTATTTTTTTTTTTTTAGTCATCATTACTCTTATACCAAAACCTGACAAATATGCTACAAAAAAAAAAGAGAGAAAATTATAGGCCAGTATCCCAAGGTGGGAGGAGTTGTAATTTTAAATGGGCTGGTTTCAGCAAGTGCTCCTTGCATAAGGAACAACCGTACTCTGTGGTGTGAACATGCTGGGACAGTTTTAAGATGTGAGAGAGACAGAGAAGTTGGAGTAGGGGGAGCAGGGGGGAATGTATTAGAAGTTGAGGAATAGTAATGGTGTATCAGATCACGGTGGCATATAAGAGTTTGAGCTTTTACTCTGAGGGAAGAGATACAATCAGAAGGTTTGAACAGTGTTCAATCTGATTTAAATTTTAAAAGGACCTCTCTGGATACTATCATGGCTGTGGACTGTGACAGAATGACATGGGGGGCAGCTGGGGAAGAGTGGAAGCAGAGGGTTTCATGCTCTTGAAGGGTCTTGGATCTTGTTCTGGAGCCAGGTATGTTTACGACTGTAAAGGTGAGTAAGGAAGAGGACATAGAAGGAAAATGTGGTCTGAGCAAAGAAGCAAGCTCTCTCAGGGAAATGTACTCATTTCCAAATCCACCCATTTAGTGTTAGTAGATTTTATGGAGTCCTTCTGGGATGTAGAGGCAGAAAAGGACAGAAGGAGGGTGACATATTTTTATCTAAAATATTTATCTTCTAAAACTATAACTGCAATACACATGAACTATAAATATGTTTAGAAAAGTATAAATTAAAAGCAAAAGTAAAAATTTAAATTAAAAATTTAACAATATGAAGCAGCTATAATGCCATCATCAAGAAATGGTGACTGTTAGCATTTTTATTTATTTTATTCCAGCCCTTTCTCTATCTACTTATTTATGAAGAACTAAAAAAAAAAAAAAAAAAAAGGTCTAAATGAGTGGATTCTATTCTTTTCCCTCAAGTTATACCCATTAACATTTACCCATATCATAGAATATTTACAGAAACTATGATATTTATGGCAACATTTCTATTGCAGTGATATAGCATTCATTATGTTATAATAGCCATATATTTAGAAAGATAGATTGTTTTCACTTGCATATTATTAAAGGAAAGCCGGTTGGTTCTTTTTTTGTTTTTGTTTTTGTTTTTGATTTTTTAGAGAGAGAGCATGTGCACACATGAGTGATGGGGGAGGGGTAGACGGAGAGACAGAATGCTAAGCAGGCTCCACTCTGGGCCTGAGCCTAGAGCTCCATCTCACATCCCTGAGATCATGACCTGAGTTGAAATGAAGAGCTGGACTCTTAACTGACCGAGCCACCCAGGTGCCCCAAAGAAAGCTGTTTGATCATTCTTGAATATTTTCTTAAGATACATTAATAGCTATAGTAGTGAGATTTTAAGATCAAAAGTACAATTATCCTTCATTTTCCTGGCACATACCATCAGACTGTTCTCCAGAAGAGCTTTAGGAGTACACCTTTGACAGCATTGCCATAATCCCAACTATCTTTGAAGAATGTAATTAAATACACATGTGAATTTATTTTCTAGTGAATTTTACGTTTGTTTCTTAGTATCATGTTTCTCTTTACCCCCCATTTTTCCTTTACTTAGATGCATATACATACTTCTTGCTCATATACAAGATCTTGTTATAAAATAAGGTTATTCAACATTCTTGTGCATATTTGTCATTGTGCCTTTTAATTTGCATGCTAGATATAGTCTATTTTTCCTTTATTATTTTTCCTGTTTTTAGAAATACTAGGTTAATTCTGATATTGATACCCACATCTAGTTTCTCTAACAAGCCTTTGTGTTATCTATTGATCTTCCTTTTTTTTTTTGTTCTTCCCCCCTCAAACTCATTCTCCAATTGGACTTCTTTTATATGGTGTCAAAGATGAGGATCTAAGCTGACTTTTGTATTCTCAGCATGTGGTGAGTTTCCCCAGCAATCAATGCTTCTCCCATTAAATAGTGATACTTTCTTTATTATTGAGGAGTTTTTACATATACTGGGTTCTGTTTCCACCAATATGTTTAAAATTCTTTATGCTACAGTATGTTTTGATATGTGGTAGGAAATGTCTCTGCAACATCTCAAGTTTTAAACATGATTTAGTTGGTTTGAGGAAATCAGACTAGTCAAATCTTTGTAGGCTGATGTAGGTTTGTAGGTTATTTTTTCCTATTTTTGTTTCTGTCTAAAAACAAAACAGGTTTTTAAAAAAGATTTTATTCCATTATTTTAGAAAGACAGAGGAGAGTGAGCACAAGAGAAAGCACAAGACACAGAAGGCACATGAGCACCAGCAGGGAGAGAGGAAGATGGGAAGGGAAAAGCAGACTCCCTGCTGAATGGGGAGCCTGATGAGGGACTCGATCCCAGGACTCTGGGATCAATGACCTGAGCTGAAGGCAGATGTATAGCTAATTGAGCCATTCAGGTGCCCCCAAAATGTATTGTATTATCAATTCTGTCATTTATCTTTTATTCTGAGTAAACTCGCATCTCAGTAAATGCTCCTCAGTGAAGAAAATACTTAGCCAGAAATAAAACTTCTAGAATTTTATATTAAATAAAACACAATTTATATATGAATACAGTAACCTGGTAAGTGCCGGAGTAGGTGAATGAATGAGTGAATGAATGAACGAATGAATGAAGCATGGGGTATGAAGACAGATAACACAGATAAGATTTTCATGATGAAATTACACCTGGTAGATACAAAACTAAGAAACTCTAACACAAATCCATCTTATAGTTCAAAATGTAAACTCTAATTCAGAATTTTGGAATTCTAGTGGAGAATATGGTTTGAGACAAGAAGACTGAAATGGTTTGAGACAAATGACTGAAAGTATGAGATGATTTTCCCATTTGCCTTTTTGTTCTAGAAATGACTGCAAATACATTTCCTTTGGCAAAGTTTAAAGATCTTAATACTCTGATTACTCTGACAAATGAAATGGGAAGCATTTCCTGACAGGTTATTTTTAACGATAGTTGTTTTCTCATATGGTATTTTGCCCCCCCCACACACACACTATTATCTTTCTTTCTTCACTCACTTTTTCCTCCTCCTTTTTAGATTTCTTTTCCATTTCCTTCTATTTCATTTTTAAAAATCTAGTCTAATTAAGTTCAACAAGAAAGGTCTTAGCCAGTCAATCATGAAAAAGAAAAAAGAAAGCAAGAAAAGAAACTATCAACCGATTAGTATATCTTTCTCATTATACAGTAGATTAGATATTACTGTTTTGACTTCACGGTCTCATGAGAAAGACTTGGCTAAGAAAGACTACAACAAAACATTCATTAGTATGACATATGGCAAAAATAATGGAAGTGGGACCCAACAAACCCATTCAGGTTAAAATCTTGAAGCTGTAATTGTAAGATAATTGCGTAGTCTTATTGTCAAGCAGTTACAGCATGAGACTAATAGGATGCCAAGGGAAATGTTGATCAGTACTTGAGAGCCTTAATTTTCTCCAAATTTTATTCACCAACTTGTTCAATGAATAGGGCTCTCTTCTGAAGTTGCTATTCATGTGTGAGTTACTCAACAGTTACGTGCTTAAAAGTGGTAGCCAAACAGTTACTGAGAGGGTGTGGAGTGGGCACTCAGAAGAGTAAATGAAAGATACACTCTTCCAAAGTTTATTCCAAGATGTAGGGAATGCTCCCAACATCTAGATTGCATTTCTGACTGTGCCGATGATGTTACTTATTATAACTGTGCTAAATAAACCATTACATTAATCTTTTTTTTTTTCAATTTACTCTGGTTGAAAAAGTTACTTTCATGTTTGCAAGAATAATTTGTAGTAGTGATCAAATGCTCAAGTCTGTGTATATTTTCTTTTATGAGTTGTTCTGTGATCACAAATTCACATATTCTGCTGTAAGATGCTTATAAACATAATAATATCTTATTAAAAATAATAAGGATGTCTTAGGAATACAGAAATTGTAAGCATTCAGATATCTCCAATTAATCTATTTTTAATAGAAAAGTGATATATGCTGCATACCATTCTTATTTTAAGTGAATTATGCACAGTTTTTCTCCCAATAACTGCTTATGTTATGAGTTTATTAATGAACTTTATTTATTGTGCACAGAAAAAACAAAAAACAAAAAGAAATGTCTCCATCTGCAATAAGCAACCAGAGTATGCTCTATTTTAAGTAGCGCAATAATTTCATTAATGTCAGAATGAACTGTTAAACTTAAGGCAGCATGAAATTTATGGTTATTGGAGTTGCCTGAAACCTAAAACTAAGTGAAAAATGTTGAAAAACGAGTTTAAAAATCACAATAATTCAAGAAGGTTCTTAGGGTACATTTTCAATAATGTTTTTCCACAAAGTTATGATATTTGGCCATTTAGTCTAACAGGCTAACTTTATAGGTAAGGACAAAAAAACCACAGTGATATCAAGATGGAGAAGCTTTTCCAAAACAACATGTCTACTTGGCCCTTCTTCCTAGCTCACAGATCTATTTACACAAATAACAGCTGTTATCCAGAGGTGATACCTTGAATGAGAATCCAAGTAAATGAAGGATGTCTGCTAGCTCTTCTTTTGTACCATCTGCTATTTGCCACACTTCTTTTAAAACATAGAACTGATCATGAAAATCTTCTGTTCAAATTCTTCTAAAGGCACCTCCCCTACAATTAACCCAGATTAAAAGCCTGTCCTTGTAGTGCCCTTGCAGAATCCTGCCGCTCACTCTGACCTTGTCTCCCCTCACTCACTCTCAACTCATCCTGCCATCATTTTTCAAGTTTGTCTCAGAACTCTTTGTAGCTCCTTCCAAACAGAATGTTTTTTCCCCAGATATGTCCCTGTCTCTCCTTCTCTGAGTCTGTGCCCCAGGACTACTCCTAAACATGGAACCTGGACTCCTCTGCCCTGTGCTGCTCTTCTAGAGAGCCCATTTCTGCTCCCCTTGGTGCTGAATTGTACCTCCTCCCTCATAGGAGAGGTCAACAGTCAGGGGGAAACATCTATCTGATACTGGTATCTAGAGTACCCTCTCATTTTCAACAATATCCAGAAAATGATATGGGCGAGGCTGCTTTGCTCAAGTCACAGCACCAGCAAAGTCTTCCATGATTATCTTATTTAAAAGTATGCCTTCATTATTATCCAGATCTCCCCCCTTTCCCTTTCTTATAGTATATATCACTTTCTGATCTAGTGTACAGTTTATTTACTAATTGTGTTTGTCTCTTCCGACTAGAAAATAAACTCCATGAAGCAGGGATTTTGCCTACTTGTTTGCTGCTGTGGCACCCTGTCCCAAATAGTGCTTTGCACACAGGATGCATTCAATGATATTTGTTTGTTGAGTGAGTATGTGAATGAAGAGCATGGATT
The DNA here is from genome assembly GCF_003254725.2 of Canis lupus dingo. Lineage (NCBI taxonomy): Eukaryota > Metazoa > Chordata > Mammalia > Carnivora > Canidae > Canis > Canis lupus. The sequence continues at coordinate 42,132,664 of NC_064265.1, read as the reverse complement.
CATCTTCTGTTTCCTGAATCACTGTAAATATGATGGAAATTCATCTGGTCATCTTTCTTGTCCATGGAGTCTGTTGTAATGATTCAAATCTCTCTTCCGAAATCCATCAAGTAATGTCAAATTATATATATAAAGAAAGTCTTCAAAATATCAAAGTTTAATTAAAATTAAGACTCCTCATAAACTGATCACCAACAGCTTCTTTCTCGAAGCTTTGGAACTGTGGTTGAGAAGTTATTCATAAGGAGAATCCTCACTTCAAAGCAACTGTGCTTAAGAGTTTATAAATTCTGAATTACCCCTTCTTGGGTAGTCTGAAGTCTTTGTATCAAGCCTAAAGGAAACCAGCTTCTCAAAGATGTTTTCTGGTGCCATATAATGTTTGTCCTTTTCCAGTGCAACATTTTCTACATTTCTAAATATTTCTAAACATTTCTAAATATTTTGCAGTTTACTAAATATTTACTGTTATAACCTAAATAGAATATGGATTTAAGGATAAAATACTACCCAAATGAGAGTTACATTTTTTTAAAAAAAGAGTTATTAAACTTTTACTTCTTGCTTATTGTGTTTAGTAAGAACAAGGCACTGTCATAGGTAGTGGAAAATGAGAAATCATGGTGTCTTAGAAGATTAAGGCCATCTGATTCTAGTGACCTTTTCAAGTATTAAAGCAATAGCAAAAAATCAAGAATCAATAAATATCTTTCAAACACAACTTTAGTGTAATATTTTCATCAGTAGAAATATTCCATTTTTTAGGACAATTTGAACACCTGGAATAGAATTTTGAAACTTTAGCAGCCTTAGAGATTATCTAAATTTAATCTCTTCATTTCATTAGTAAAAATTCTAAAACTCACATAATTTAAGACAAATAGGGATGCCTGGGTGGCTTAGTGGTTGAGCATCTGCCTTTGGCTCAGTGCGTGATCCAGAGTCCCGGGATCGAGTCCCGCTTCCAACTTCCTGCATGGAGCTTGCTTCTCCCTCTATTACTCTGACTCTCTCTTATGAATACATAAATAAAATCTTTTTAAAAATTAAGACAAATAAGTCATGAACATAAGCATTAAAAATAAAATATTCGGTATTCAGAGAAAGAAGAAAAATCTTCTATCTGAGGGATTAGATATCATCAGTGTCCAAAGATGGAGCCAACCTGGCCAGACTTGACACAAACTAAAGAAACACAAATAGGAATGCTCAAATGCTGTGATAAGGAAGAGTAAATGCTCTTATTTGTTTGGCATGTCAGGGAGAAATGGGGCATGGTTGAGAAATAGGATGAGATTACAGTAGCCCTTCAGTTGCAGGCTTAAAAATTTAAATTTCACTCCATAAGCAATGAAGAGATACTACTGTTTTTGCAGAAAGATGATTAAGTTGTATTCAAGAATATAACTCTTTAGTAGTTGGGAAGGTCAATTGGATGGGAAGACTAGTTGCTTGATAATCATCAATGTTACAAAATGACTGGTGTTATGTGTAGTCATATGATTGTTGGGACATATTAGTTCAGGGAGATAAAAGTCCACTAGAACTCAAGATATGGAAATAGAATGAGGAAGACAGACTAGAAAGGAGACATGCTTTGTGGGTGGGTTTAAAGAAACATAAGAGCTAAGAGTACATTTCAGTAATCTCTGTCATGTAGGGGTAGCACCAAGAGACTCTAACTTTGGATATTGAATTAGAATCATGAGATAAACCATAGTAATAAAATAGAAAGATGTCTGTTCAACATATCTCTGTCATTTTTCCCATTTTATAACCAGAGTGAAGTTTTCTTAGCTTTTGAAATCTCCAGGATAAATGACAAACTCCTTCTCTCTAATCATTATTGAAGGATAGACTCACCTGTTATGATACAAACTAAATTTAAGGAATAAATAGAAAACCAAGATATTGTTGGAGGGCAGGTATCGGTGGAAAAAATAGTCAAAATAGATGTGCTCTTCAATACATAAAAATATTGACAAACAAGTAATAAAATAATTTAGAAGAAAGAGAGAAATGGAAATGATTTTGAGCACCATTATGTACCAGATGGTCATGTGATCATTGTAGAGCAAGCAAAGCAGAATACAGACCATCTACCTTGTTTGTGAAGATGATCATAAAGATACTTCACAATACAGAATTTATAGCATTTAGAGTCTTAATTTGATTGCTTCTTATAAAAGCTTTGTGATTAGAGTATGGTGGTATAGAACATTTTACAAATAAGTTTTATGTATTATCTTAGCAAAATGTTTTCCCTCTGAATATGTGTCCTTAAATACTTTACGTTGTGGTATTTATTTATCTTGGGCCAAATTTCTTCCCATAAGAACACATCTCTAATGTAATAATGTGAGTCAATGGGAAACATGATTCAATTAATAATTTTTTAAAATAAATACATTGCAAGATCATATTTTTTATAAAGTGTGTTATACCTGTAGTTAAATTATTTTCAAAAAAGTAATTTACGTTTGACTTAAGGACACTTTTCTCATTAAGATACGCTACTGAAAAATCCACAAGACAGCATGTTTGGAGAGGCTGGGTGTATTAAATTATACATGGTCACTTAGGGAATTGCTCAAGGAAATACTAATAGTAACAGTATAAGCCCATAGGTATTATGGCAAGTACATCCATCATGTGAGAACAGTTGTCATTAATAAAGCCTTATTGCCAACTACAAAGAGCTTTCAAAGCATTTTCCACTTGGATTACTGTATTGTCTTACAGATTTTAAGGATTCATTTGTTGGCTTAGGAAATTGAAAATAAATGTCAAAACCCAAAGTGTGAAGTTCTGCAACAACTATTTAGGTTTGACTGATCCCTGCTAAAAGAATATAAACAAAAATAAGATATAGGTAGAAATGAATTAAGCTATTTGAATACACTAAACCAAATAGAGTCCAAACAGATAAAAGAAGAAATCTAAGAAAAATTATAATGCTTTTTTTTTTACAAGAGCATTCTTCTGGCACTAATCTTATAAAACCTTGTGATCTTTTGCCTCACTACACTGTCCTTCTATTTCTTCTATTATCTCCTACGTTATCATTTAAATTTTCATATTTTATTTCAGCCTTCCCAGAATAATTGGCAGCTCCCTGATTGCCACACTTTAAATTTCTTGAAACATGAAGAGTTTCTATTAGAGTAGGCATCTGATAAATCTATGTGTAATTATAAATCCTCTATCATCTATTTAAAAATTATTAAAGGTTACACTTGAATAGTTAAAATGTATTGAATATTGTCTGTGCCCTAGGCATTGTGTTAAGGGTTTTATGTAGATTACTTAATTCAGCCCTAAAAATAACATTTATGTACTAAACAATTTCGGTAATAATATCTAATAAAAGATATAATTTAAGTAACTTAATCAGGATCTCGCAGTTATCTGTGGTAGATAGAGATAGGATTTTGAACCCAGAATTTGGATACCAATATCTTACAACTTTATACTGAGTTCACCCCTCTTAATCAATGTTCTCACTTTCACATAAATGACCTGAGGAGTTTGTGAATTACACTAATACTATAATTCAGAAATGCACAAAATACATCTTTGGAATTAGTTTTCAGGATGTTTAGCTGTACAAACACAAGCAGTAAGAGACTGTTCCGCACACTTACAGAATGATTATGAGTTTCATCCTGTGTTTTGAAGCATGTAGGGCCTGAGCTTTTCCTTTTCCAATTCCATTGCTAGGCCTGTTGGATGTAGCCATTCTACTCACTGGGCCTACCATTCCTCATCCTCTGAATGGATCTATGGCAAAAGCTACCTGTTCTCCCAACTTCCTCTTCAGGAGCCCCAGGACCCAGCCAGCCACTATAGGTGTTTAAGATTCCTTTCCATTGACTGCTACTTTCTTTTCTTTGTACATGTTTCAGTGTTTTTTGTTTCATTCAATAACCAATTCCAAACATCTGTTTTTATCTAAGAATTTATTGATTATGACCCATGAAATATAACTCATCTTAGTGGTCCATGGGATGCAATGTGCTATTATAAGGTAGGAAAGAAAAGTATTCAGGATAGATAGAAGGAATAGCTCCCTAAATCCTTTTCTCCAATATTCTTTTCTTCTAAACATCTGATTTAAAAAATGATTAAAAATGATTTAAAAAACATGAACATGATTCTCTCCCATGTAAGACCTCAAATGGGCTTTTTTCCTCCTAATGGGGGATAACCCAGTCATGTCCAGCTCCTACTTGCAAAAATGATGCCACTGTTATTTTCGGTCCAGTATCTCTGAGTAATATATTTTCCTTTAGTTCTACTATGATTTTCTCATGAGATTGTGCAACCTATCTAGTAAAGACACACACACACACACACACACACACACACATATATATGACATATATATATGACATACATATAATTGTGAAACTGATCTAGTAAAGACACACACACATATATAATTGCCAATTATATATATATATATATATATATAAAATTGCCATTCAAAACATCATATGTACAAAAAAGAGAAAAAATAATAGAGAATTTTAAATATCATATGTTCAGCAAGCAAGGAATGGACTATATTCCTCGTTGCTGAAAATAGCCAGAAAGGCAGAGCTTGTATTTCTGACTTAATTCCTCTACTAGCTATTTCATATTTTCCATATTCAGTATCTGCTTTTCAGAGGTTTTTATCTATCAAGAGTGATTCAAGTTATTATTCCTGATGGTTCAGAGCTCCTAGTAGGCCCTGCCAATATAGGGATGCCATATTTCTTACTTCTTGAGAAGTTAGAATTAGCATGTATTCAACAGGAATTTCCTATGCTTACTCCATTTAGTCCTGAGAGTTGGGGTCAATCATCTCAGCCATAACAGTGAAATATACTGCTACAAGTTCTACAGTCCACTGGGTAGGGTCCTATTCTCCACTCTCCAAGGCCCCACTCTTGGGACTTGACATCATAATGGGACTGTGACATCATAACTTTTACTTTCATCAGGTGACCACACTTTGCTAAGAGCTAGCTATAATCTACTCTCCAGTTTCCTTTTTCCAAATTGAAGAGGAGCTCCACATGAGGTCCCCATCTATGGTACTGAGTTATGATAGGAAAAGATACTCTGGGAGTGTAAGCAGTTCCCTAAAGGACTTATCCATACTTTTCAGAACGATTCAAGCAAGGACCTCTTTATGGCTAATCAGATCACATAGTACCAAATTCAAGATGGACAGCTCAGGTCAGTTGGTCAGCTGATCTCCTAAGCTCTGTCTAACCAAAACTCTGTCCAACCAGAATTCCATTTATCACATGACTCTCGCTATTTCTCTAACAAGAAATAACTTGCTGGAGAGGATATAGCCTACTTCCAAAATCCTGGTGATGTTTGCTGTGAATGCTCTACCAGGGTTTTCTTCTTGACCCATCTAGGACCTCAAGATGCTTTTAGCAGCATTGGCTCATTAGATCAAAAGAAGTGGCAGAGCTGTTCAGATTGTGGTCTAGACCAGTTGGGTTGCATGCTTCTTCTGAGCCCCACTCAACTTTTGATCACTTGGCAAAGGACTTGGAGGAAGACACTTATAGATTATATATGTTGCTATCAGAATCCAGGTAACTGACTAGGCATTGTTCCTCGCTCTTGATGTTGTAGGACGCAAAGTACAATGAGGAAGAGGAAGATTATTCAACATGTTTAACGAACTGAACCCCAGAAAACTCTATGATATGGTGTTTGACATTTTTTTTTAAATAGACCACATTCACTTACTACTTCCTGCTCTTTAGATCATATTACAATGATGGCATCAATATAGTGTATTAGCCTGATGTTCTGTGGAAAAATGTGATGGCTGAAGAATTTAGCTGGAATGTTTTTTATCCTTGATATAGAATATTTTATGTGTACTGCTGTCCCCTTAAGATGTTTTTCTAATTTTCTGTACATGAGAAGGAGTGTACTCCATGTACTTACCAGTTGAATGCACACCAAGTACCAGAGACACTTTATTTTCTGTAGTTAGGCGCCCTCATCAGGAACAGCAGTAGCATGAGTCATAACCTGATCAAGTGAAAAAATCCACCATCTTTCTTCAGGTATCACCAGTCATTTTAATTAGCCAGAATAAGGATCAGAAATATGATAGGACTCAGTAAATCTCAAGTTTCCACAGCCGTAATGGTAATAATAATAATCACTTTAATACTCTCAGAAGTGTGTTACAGTGTTCGACTCACTGCTGTGATAGTAAAAGCCAGGCCCAGCAGTTTTTGTTTTACTTCTTACTATAGTAGCCCTTGTTCCCAGTACCTGGAAGCCAGTGTAGCAGTTTTGCAAAGAATATGACTATAGGTTCAAACCATGAACAAAGTAAATATGGAAACAACCACAGAATGGAATCTGGCCCACAGATTGCTGACCATGAGATTAACTTATTTTGAATTAACTTATTTTGAATTGATTATTTGGATTAATTATTTTAACTTAATTAATTATTAATTATTTTAACTTATTTTGAATTATTTTAAATAATTATTTTAACTTAATTAATTATTAATTATTTTAACTTATTTTGAATTAACTTCTTTTGAATTATTTTTTTTTGAATTGGCAGTCATTTATCACATGACTCTCACAAGCCCTTAAGACTGGTTGCAAGTTTTGGTCTGGATGCTCATGAATAGCATTTTGTTAGAGCCAGTCCATGGTTAGTTCTCCTTTGCTAGAGCACAGAGACCAAAGAAAGTATTCATAATTGCTCTGGGGAAGTTTAGGGAAAAGCCCAAATTTAACCCCAATCTATTTAAGGAACCAAATAAATCAACTTTGTGGAACAAAAGGCGTACGTCTTATAATCAAACTGTTTTCTTATAACCAGCTTGAAATTATTTTTCCTTTAGAGGACATATGTACTCTTTAACAATAGGATTCAAACAAAATAGAATTAGACAAAAGACAAACAGAAATTTACTGAAAAGATGAAAAGACTATTCACCAGGAATAGTAACAGTAAACAGTAAACAGTTATCTATATATGTATTTATATTTGTTAAAAATTATAGAAATTTTAGCAGTAAACAGTTATCTATATATGTATTTATATTTGTTAAAAATTATAGAAATCTCAGGCTTACACTGAATCAAAGAGAAATGAAAGAGATAAAAAACAGCCATTATAAAATATCCTTTCTACATTCTTCCACTTAAAAATGGTAAAAATATTAGCACAATGTTGTAGTTACGAATTTTTAAAAAATGCACTCTTGGGGCACCTGGGTGCCTCAGTGGTGGAGCATCTGCCTTTGGCTCAGATTGTGATCCCGTGGTCCTGGGATTGAGTCCTACATTGGGCTCCCCTCAGGGAACCTGCTTCTCTCTCTGCCTATGTCTCTGCCTCTCTCTGTTGTCTCTCATGGATAAATAAATAAAATCTTAAAAAAAAAAAAGCACTCTTATTTTTAAAACTTCAAAACATTAAATAAATCAAAAGTATTTGGGAAAAATATCTGTCTTTTGAAATTCTTAATATCTGCCTTACTCTCTTGTGTGTGCATGTGCTCACTCTCTCTCTCAAATAAAATTTTTTAATGGACTACCTTGAAAGAATTAGCTCCACCTACTAAATCTGAGTTGACCCTACCCTTTTGTTGACTGATGGCACAGGTGAGATGGCCATGTCAGAAAATTTAAAGCAAAAAAAAAAAAAAATTAAAAAGAAAAAGAAGATTTAAAGCATAGCTCTTCTCCATGTGGCTCAATATGACCCTATAATAGGCAGACTGGATATATTTCCCCAGACAAAGAGAACAAAGGCAAAAAGAAGCAATTGAGACTGTATTAAACTAAAAACATTTTGCACAGGGAAGGAAGTCATCAACAAAACAAAAAGTCAACCAACCTACTGAATGGGAAAAGATATTTGCAAATGCTATGTCTAATAATGGGTTAATACTCAAAATACATAAAGAACTCGTACAGCTCAACACCACACCGACACAATCCAATTAAAAATGAGTAGAGGACTTGAATAGAGATTTTCCAAAGAAGACATACAGATAGCCAAAAGAGACATGAAATGATGCTCAACAACATTTATCATCAGGGAAATGTAAATCAAAACCAAAATGAGATATTACCTTACCCCTGTCAGAATGACTAGAATCAAAAACACAAAAATAACAAATGTTAGTGAGCATGTGGAGAAAAGGGAACACTTGTGCACTGTTGATGAGAAGGTAAATTGGCACAGTCACTGTGGAAAACAGTATAAATGTTCCTTAAAACCTAAAAATAAAAATACTACATAATCCAGTCAATCTACTAATGGGTTTTTATCCCCCAAAACCAAAAACACTAATTTGAAAGTATGTGCACCCCTACATTTATTGCAGCATTATTTACAATAGCCATGATACTAAAGCAATCCAAGTATCCACTAAAAGACAAATGGATAAGGAAGATGTGGTGGAATATTACTGTGGAATATTACTCGGCCATAAAAGAGAATGAAATCTTGCATTCTGCAGCAACATAGATAGACCTAGAAAGTGTTATGTTAAGTGTTGGAATTAAAGGATTTTTAGAACAGAGGCTGAGAAAAACCAATACCACATGATTTTTACTTATATGTGGAATCTAAAAACAAAACAAGTGAACAAACAAACAAAAAAGAGAAACAGACTCAAATATAGAGAACAAACTGATGGTTACCAGAGGTGAGAGAATGGAGGGATGGGTGAAATAATTGAAGAGGACTAAGAGATTCAAACTTCCAGTTATAAAATAAATAAGTCATGGGGATGAAAAGTACAGCATAGGAAATATAGTCAATAATTTTGTATGATGACAGTGGTAGCTATACTTCTCATGGTGAGTATTTTGTAATGTATATAATTGCTGAATCACTAGATTGTACACCCAAAACTAATATTTTATATGTCAACTATACTTCAATTAAAAATTTAAAAATAAAAAAATGTAAATTGTCATGAGGAATCTTAGTGAGGGGGTAAAAATATTCTAAGACTAATTTATGGTGGTAGTTTCACCACTCTGTAAAGTAAAATATAAAAGTCATTCAGTTGTACACTTAAAACGTGGGCAAGGAAGCTGAGGCTTAAAGAGACTAAGCACCAGGAATCTGTAAGATCATTCCTGAAACATGGCTATACTATTCCCAGTCATCCGATTTTGAGAACTCTACTATTCACATGAAATAACTCACCTAACTACTACTTAAAGAAAGTTCTTGACTCCATTCTCGGCCTTTGCTTCTTTAGAGCAAACATTTTTGTCTTCTGTGGCTAGACACAGACTGGAAATGCCAGAAAGAGTGAGGTTCAGTAGCCTCTGGGATGCTTGAACTGAGCTTTTTCCATGAGAGACCATTTCAAGATAGGATTTGTTTGACGGTCAAGGAACCAGATCCAGGGGGATGACACAAGCATGAGTGGAGAACAAGTGTCATCTGTCTTCCATTGGGGAGGGGAAAAATGGGCAGGGTACAAAGTTCAAACTAGAAAGTAGAAAACAGATTCTAAGTGACAGGCAAAAGACTGAATTTTCTCTCCATTCTTTTTAATATGAGAGGGAATGGGTTGTTAAGTGTCTTCTCTCCAAAGTAAGGACTGATTTTCAGTATGCAGAAAAGGAGGCCCTGGGTAGACTCTGTAGTCCTCACAGCTTGCTCCAATTTTTCATCCATGCAGAGTTCGCTGGTCAAATTTTCAATTATTTTTTAGTGCTCTGTTCTAAAAATCCCTAATTCCAAGAAAATGAATATTCAAGAGAACAATAGTTTAAAAAATTCCAAATATTCAGTTTCAATATGAAAACAATTTTGAATTAGCTCTAAATTGGTTCAAGTTGTTTACAATCTGTTGAACCAGTTGGAGTCAGTATCCAAAACAAAAAGGAGAGAATCTACTTTAAACTATCCTAACAGTTTTTTAAACTAAGATTTCATTAGTTCATTCATTCAGTCATTCATTCATTCATGAGAGACATAGAGAGAGTCAGAAACATAGGCAGAAGGAGAAGCAGGCTCCATTCAGGGAGCCTGATTTAAGACTCGATCCTAGGACCCCGGGATCATAAAGGCAGATGCTCAACCACTGAGCCACCCAGGTGTCACTCTCCTAACAGTTTTAAGCCAATTTTGAAAGCTTCAATGTAGTTTGAATTTATTAGCACAGACATAAAAAAAAAATCCTCTGACAAATTAGAATTGATAGATTATTTGAATTTCATTACTGAATTATTTCAGCAGAATCCTATTAGCTCACTACTCCGAGGTATAAATTACTATCATATTAGTTTTCTTAAAATGCATCCTTCATTGAGTGTATACAAGATATACCCTAGGCACAGATAACAATTTTGTCCCTCAAATTATTAATTTTGATCCCTCATAGATAACAAAACTAAAACTCCATCTCATTGGCTCATGAAATTTTTGTCACACTCTGAACTCAGTCTTAACTTCCTTACAGTTTTAAATAAATTTTTTTTATATATCCTAGCTATTTTGATCCACCTATTCTTCAAATACATTTGAAATTTCTTTTCTTTGAGCTCACAATTTGATAAACCTACAGAGGCATCTTTTAATTTTCAGACCCATCAAAGTCATTTTTGATGTAAAGAAAATGTTTTGTCTGTTTGGTTGCCTGCCATTGATTCCTTCTTTTTTTGGGTAACACACCCTGAGTTCATTTTGGGGAAGCACTACCTGCCGCCCTTTTATTCCTTTCCTGCCATAAAAATTGGGTCACAGATAAGCCCATGACTCAGTCAGAGCCAATCAGAACTAATCCAGGATTTGGGCTGGAAACAAAGGTGTTCTCTCACTCTTTACTTGAACCCCGAAGAATATGGTTGGAATTACTCCCAAGAAAGGAAGTATATTTGAGGAAACAGAGCAGAGAGATGAGGGAAAAAAAACATCCTGATAACAGTGTTTGAAACTTGGTTCAAAAACTATACAAGAGCCGATTATTTTATCATTTTCCTCAAAAATCAATTTGCATTGTTTATCTTGTCACTTATCTCCATTCGCCTCTTCCATTCAGAAGCAATTCATTCTATTCTGTTCTTTCATAGAGCCAAGAGTTTAGAGCAGTATCTATGAAGAGCATGGGACCTAAATCACCTTACATATAATGTCTATTTTAATGGAAGGACATTCAAATTACACAAAATATTCTGCATTTTTCCTAACAACAACAACAAAAAACCCCAGACATTCTGTGTGTGCTTTAAAAAGGTCAGCAGTACTAAGAGATTTTCTCTTAACTTCACATCAAAGTGCAAATCCAGTTAATTCTATCACTGACTAGAAGTACAATGAAAACACATTTGTAAATGGATTCTATGGCCTGGTGTGTATAAAGCACTTTAAGGATGTCTCATAGTGCTCCAAATCTTCCCTGACCTCAGTTTAATACTAGAGATGACCTTTACATTATGTGCACAGCTCTACCAGTGATGTCACAGTCTATCTACTGGGTCACCAAAAGAATGCCAAGGGAGAGAATAGTTTCTGGTAACTGTGTTCACCCACTGTGCATCAAAATGGACAGCGTTAAGGTGTCATCTACAAACAGATTATCTTCCATACAAGAAGCAGAGATTGATTTGCTGGGGTAGTGTATTTTTTCCTCTAAAAAAGAATTATTGTACTATATGAATTTAAAAAAATAGATTTTTTTCCTTCTTATAAAACATTTATTTGAGAAAGCCCAAACAGACCATTGCAAAGCAAGAGTGAAATGATTTTCAAACTTCTCAATTTTGTGTAAGGTGAAAGATAAAGATTTACTTAATATTATAGTAAGTTTCCTAAGATGGTTCCTTTATGGAGTAAAGTTGCCGAGAAAAAAAATTTCCTAATAAAAAATAACTTGCTTTAATATGTAATAATTCTCATTTGTGTGTTGCATGTTTGTGTGTGCTCATGCTCAGGATAAAAATCCTAGGTTTAACATTTTCTGATATACAAATTCATTAAGCTTGTACTAAAGACGAGAGAGAAGGTTTCATGGAAGCATGGATGGTTTCTCTGGCCAGTGGTCCCTGAACAAGGAATCCTCATTGAGCATGGAGAAACATGGACCATTATCACTTGGATCTTCTAAGTTTTGGATCCTAAAGGCAGAATTCATGAAGACACTTTTAAATTAATACCTTACACTCTGTTTTATAACTCCTGAAATCTCATTTTCTGAATTTAATATTTATATAAACATTTCCAAACTGTTTTCATTTCACAATTTAAAAAGAACCCATCTACATAGTTGTAGTAACATATATAAACAAGATTTTGAAGTGTTACCAATCATCATTAAAATTCATAAGTTGCAAGGAATAATATTTTAATTGAGTCACAGATTATCATTAAAATTGTTCAGGTAAAAAAAAAAAACAAACAAAAATAAAAACAAAAAAAATTGTTCTATTTTTTCGCTCTTCCAGATTAGATTCCAAGTAATTTTTGGTTTAAATCTTTTTGTTTCCTTTGTAAGCATATACAGATTAATTAGACTGATTTTGGCTAAACATCTGGATAAATGTCACATTTTCCCAAAGGGACCTATATAGGTAAAAAAAAAAGGGGGGGGGAGTCTGCTCTTAGTACACTCCACAATAACAAAGTCATATGTGGTTTTAAACAGCTGGTGGAAACATGTTGTCATAAAAACATCATATACATTATTATTACTTCTTGGCTAGCAGATATTTAGATACCACATTTAAGTACTTTCTAGTAGTTCCTCATAAGGGCAATTTCTCTTGAGATGAATAGATAAAAGAAAAGAGAAGTAGGAAAGAAGAATTATTAATGTTTGCTTACTTTCAAAATTTACATAAAATATTTTGGTACTGAGCTCCTGTTATCTATTGAGTGCTGTTGAAGATTTCATGACATTAAGAAAGCATCGGCTTATGGAGTAGTTCTCATCCCTTATGATGTTCAGGTCCCCCAGGGGAACTGAGTCAGCCTTAGAGAGAGAGAGTATACAAAGGGAATTCAGGACCTCTAGGTAGCTGACCCAGAAAGCAACTGGGTAGAAAGGAAAGAATGTGAGTTAGTTTGGTCTTTAATGGAATTCTGGCTCCTTTAGTTATTGGTTGAATGCCATTAGGCTACAGACCTTAACTTCTCTGTGCCCCTTTAGTTTTATTCAGTGTAAAATGACAGTAATTTTACATGGCAAATACCACGGAAAATTCAAATGACAAATATTTCAGAAGACAGAAGAAATATAGGACAAATTTATGAAATACTTTCCACAGAGTCTGACTTCTATGAGACTTTAAATTACTATTTTCTCCTCTCTGATAAAGAAGACAATAAAGGCATTGCTGGCTATTTAGTGAAGAAAAATCTTAAAATCTTAAGACCTCTAAATGTAACAGAAATAAAGTCATTTCCCTAGATGAAGTGTTTTCCATTTTTATAAAAGTATCAACCAGTATTTATTGAGCTATTGTCCATCATAATTCCCATACCCTAGGTGTTTTAGCTTTAATTAAAAGAATGAAAAGATCTGGTTCCTCCTACTTTGCTCTGTTTATGATATAATTTGAACAATGGAAATTGCATGAAAATGGAATGCAATTATGGCAAAAGATAAATAATAAATTGTAATGATATCTTTATATGGAAGCAATATTAATAGATCTGAAGATTCTATCACCAGACATTCAGATGATTTTATCAAAGGTTGTAAACATGTATAGGTTGTTTTCTATAAACTTTACACAATGCTAGGTGTTATGTGCCCATTATCTTCTGTCAATCCTTGTGATGATCCTTTGCAGTAGTTCTTATTATTTACATCTTAAACCAAACAATTACTTCAAACTAAGGAATCCAGATCTTAAAGAAATTAAACAATTTATACAAAGTCATATGGTTAACAAGGGATGAATCTGATATTCTAAATCAAGTTACTCTTTCACTGAAGTCCATGTCTTTCTTAGCCACCCTACCCCTATAGAGTGCCAGTGTCTTTAGAGGGTTTTTTTTTTTTTTTTTTGCCACCATAACTTTAGGAAGGTCTTTCTCATATCATGGGTGTCTGTGCAGCCTTTTCTGCCACATAGATACTGAATGAGTTGTGGCCAGAGAAGAGTTATATAGAACAGTGATTACTATTTCAGAAGCAGAGGACCCTACATACCTGAGTTGTCAAGTAGAATGAAGAACTGGTTATTCCATATATTCAGTATTTTAAGTGGCAGTTGACCTCCAAAGCCACCACCCCAAAGCCCATTTAGTCTAAATATAGCAGAATTACATTACTAATGGTGATATTTCAACCACTGATGACTTCCTCCTTTTCTCTCTTACTCCTTTTAATCTTTTCTCAATATAAAAGCCAGAGGTATTACTTTAAATCTCATTATATCTCTGTTGCTTCTTCAAAGGTTTTCCTTTGCTGTGTTTGAAGACCCCAATTCTTCATCTATTCTTCAAAGTACTCCATAAGCTGGTTCTCGCATCTCACATTTCCAGCATCATCTCAAACCACTCTTCCTCTTAGTCCATGCACTCCAGGTAACTTGGCCTTCTTTCAGATGCTTGAAACACATCAGGGCCTTTATACATGCCTCTGTCTAGAAATATATCCCCACTCCCCAACTTTTTCATAATTAACTCATGCAGAGCACAGCTTTATATCTCAGCTCAAATACCACTTTGAGGAAAACTGTTCCTGACCCACTATTCTAGATCTGTTGTATGCTTCTATAACTCCATGAACTTTTCCTCCATAGAGAGGAAAACTCCTCCATGAGAGTTTGGAATTACATTCTTGTGCAATTAATTGATTAGTATATTCACTACTAAACTGTAAGCTCCTTGATAAAAGATCCCTTTTGCTCAGCATTGTTTGAGCAAAAGGGATCCCTTGCTGTTTTAGTCACCATAATATCACCAATAGCCAGGAGAGTCCCAGATACAGGTAACCAAACTTATTTTTAGAAAAATAAAGCATATTTTTCTAAATTATATTTTTCATTATTTCTTTAATCTGAATAGATAGTAAAAGACTTAAAAACAAGACGGAAAGATTACAGAAAAAGAATAATGTATGTAGATAAGTTATTGGGGAAAGGGCGCAGCATATTAGGATATTCATATTTTGTTCTTTTTTTTTTTTGGTCTTTTTTTAAAATAAATTTATTTTTTATTGGTGTTCAATTTACCAACATACAGAATAACACCCAGTGCTCATCCCATCAAGTGCCCCCCTCAGTGCCCGTCACCCATTCACCCCCACCCCCTGCCCTCCTCCCCTTCCACCACCCCTAGTTCGTTTCCCAGAGTTAGGAGTCTTTATGTTCTGTCTCCCTTTCTGATATTTCCCACACATTTCTTCTCCCTTCCCTTATATTCCCTTTCACTATTATTTATATTCCCCAAATGAACAAAAGAACACCCACTGCAAAGAAGACTCTTTCGATAGAGATGACGATCCATTTTATGAATGCCAGTTGACCTTTCTATCCCTAGTAATCCCAACTTAAGACCAATGGGTTCATGTACAGCTTGATCATGGCCTCATGAAAAGATGTTTTATAAATGGCTCAGCAGGGATGCCTGGGTGGCTCAGTTATTTCAGCATCTGCCTTCAGCTCAGATCATGATCTCGGGGTCCTGGGATTGAGCCCCACATCAGGCTCCCTGCTTGGTGGGGAGGTTGCTTCTCCCTCTCCTTCTGCTGTTTCCCCTGCTTGTGCTCTCTTACTCTATCAAATAAATAAATAAAATCTTTTTTTAAAAGGCTCAGCAAAAAATATTCTCATTCAACAAAACTTCTCTAGTAGTTGCCACTAATGAGTGGCCAACTTGCCATTAGCAAAGGCCAGAACGGAACTCAAGATATGGCACCTGAATTTTGGTGACCATCTGTCTGTTGATGACAAAGTGACTACATTGGATACTTGCAACATGGAGGGGTCCTTGGAGAAATGGATATTTGTTCTATTTGATTTTTTCTTTTCCTATCTGCTTTAGTTTTGATAGAACTGTCATCTATGGACTTACTAAAGGCTTTATTTTCCATCATGGCATTCCAGATAATGTTGTTTCTGGCTAAGGAATGTATTTATTACAAAAAAAAAAAATCAATGGGCTCATGCCTGTGATACTCATTGCTGCGACAACATACCCTACTAGAAGCAAGTGGCCTTGTAAAACAATGGAACATGAAATAATTTGCTGGAGATTCAGTGATAGCTGAAGAACAAAATCTTGCAAATTTTGTCACTTTCCTACAAAATTCAGTGCATGCTTTGGACCAACAGTTTTTATGGCCAGTAATACGGATCTAGGAATTAACAGGTGGAAGTTAGAATGTCCTTTCACTTAGAGTTAATAACTCACTTGCTAATTTTTTGCTTCCTATCTAGGGCCTCTGGGTTCTACTAGCTCAAAAATCTTAGTTCAAAAGGGAGAAAAAAATTCAATAAAGGACAAAAAATGATTTTTGAAAATGGAAATTGTGATAACTACCTGAGTATTTGGGGCTTGTCATGCTGATAGGCAAAGAAAGTAATCAACTGTATTGTAATAAATGGAAATTATTAACAGGAGAGAGTGCTTTGTATAGAAACCAATGTTATGTGAGTATTTCAGTACTCAGTACTCTCAGTATTTCAGTACTCAGTGGTAAAAGTTAATAGAAGACTACATGTAAACAATAAAGGAAGGTTTACTTATTTTTAGACCTTGAGAAATAAAAGAAACAAATACATGTTCAGGTTGTTAAGTCATCCTACTTTGGAAAATCCTGCTCAGGTGGGATTAAAGGAATGGATAGTGGAAGAAGGAAATCATAGATCTCAAACATTGTCTTGTGATCAATTATACATTTGTTTCCTCCTTTTCCTATTATTTTAAATAAAGAGTATTGAGGATGAAACTATGACTGAACTAGAAGAGGAACTAACATTCTCCAAAAATAATTATAACCACTAAGACTATTTTCCTACTTTTTTGTTGGGAGGAATGAA
Organism: Canis lupus dingo; assembly: GCF_003254725.2. Classification (NCBI taxonomy): domain Eukaryota; kingdom Metazoa; phylum Chordata; class Mammalia; order Carnivora; family Canidae; genus Canis; species Canis lupus. The sequence continues at coordinate 42,115,657 of NC_064265.1, read as the reverse complement.
AGTGCCATCATTTATATGAGGAATAGTTGGGTCACATTAGTAAAAAAATATACTGCTACATTATTATTACTGTTCAGAAGTTTAAATATGGAAAGAAAGTATATGGATGCTGAGCAATCAAAGGGTCAAGAGTTAACAGACATTATTACTTAAACTTGACCCTGTCATTCTTTTCCTTCTTCTATAATCCTTTTTGTACAGCCAGGCTGAAGATTGCAAATTACATTTCACATACTATCTTGCCATAGAGGTTCTGGTTGTTTACTGCTAATGGAGACCCTGCACTATTTGAGAAACCTGTCAGATAGAAACTTCTTTTCTGACAGCAGTAGGTGAATGACTATAGGCTCCTGCAAAAGCCCAGGAGGTTCTAACAATTGTGTCAGAGTTCTGAATGTAGCTGAGTTAGTGATAGTGATGGGTGACTCTGGACCATTGAAGGTTATTGCAGGATTTTCCAATATTTTAGAGTTTTTGCAGTGACCATTGCTGTGGATGTGGGCTCTTCATTAGTAATATCCAACAGATTATGGAGCTTCTGAAACAGCTGCAGAGGGTACTGTAGTTTAAACAAACTCTTGCTATTGTGGAAGCCTTAACATCTTTTTGTGGTACCTAACCTTTGGGATGCAGTGCTATCTTCTTTTTTTGTTCTTCCAGTCTCTGGGTAAAATTATTCTCATTTTACTCTACCTGAAAATACTCAAATGGTTTCTAGTTTCCTAACTGGATCATCATTTTACTCCATTTTACTCCTCTTAAGTTTGTCACAGAGTTCAGTAATTCATCTTCTTCTATCTATAGTCTCATCCCCTGTGATCTCACCCAGATTTATACATTTACACATATATTTATCTCTGTGCCAATAAATCCCCAGTTTAAATCTCTAAACTCATATATGCAACTGCCCACTGGGCATCTCCACTTGGATAGCTAATAGAAATCTCAAACTGCTTGTCTCCAAAAATGAACTTCTGAACTTTCCCTGCACACTTGATTCCCTCCCACAATCTTTCTGACTTCAGTTGATGGGAAAGCTACTGTTCCACAGTATTAGTATTTTTTCAAATGTCTCTCTTTTATTCATATTCTATATCAAATCCATTAGGAAAATCTATTTTTGTCTATCTTCAAAATGTTCACTTTTAACCACAGCCTTTGCTATTACCATAATCTTTCACCTCATTCACTTCAACAGTCCTCTAGATGGTCTCCTATCATGATTCCCAGTACTGCAAACCAAGTGCCACTTTCAAAATGTTAATGAGGGGTCCCATATCTCATCTGCTCAGAATCTTTCAGGGGCTCATTTCCATTCAAAATAAAATCCAAATTCCTTGTATCTGACTCTAAAAACAAAGGCAACAGAAACAAAAGATAAACAAGTGAAACTACATCAAACTTCTGCATAGTAAAGGAAAACATTAACAAAACAAAAAGGCAACCTACTGAATGAGATAAAGTATTTGCAAATTATATATCCAATAAAGTGGTAATATCTAAAATACATAAGACACTCATACAATTAAAAAATGAGTAGAGGATCTGAATAGTCATTTTTCCAAAGAAAGCATATAGATGGCACATGAAAAGACACTCAACATCACTAATCACCAGAGAAATGAAAATCAAACCCACAATGAGATATCACCTCAAGCCTGTTAGAATGGCTGTTAAAAAAAAAAAAGACAAGAAATAACAACTGTTGGTGAGAATGTGGAAAAAAGAAACCCTTAGAGATCCCTGGGTGGCTCAGCAGTTTAGCATCTGCCTTCAGCCCAGGGCATAAGCCTGGAGTCCTGGGATCGAGTCCTGCATTGGGCTCCCTGCATGGAGCCTGCTTCTCCCTCTGCCTGTGTCTCTGCCTCTCTCTCTCTCTCTATGTCTCTCATGAATAAATAAATAAAATATTTTTAAAAAAGAAACCCTTATGCACTATTGGTTGAAATGCAAAATGGAGCAGCCACTATAGAAAACCGTGTGGAGATTTCTCAAAAAATCAAAAATATAATTACAATATGCTTCAACAATGCTACTTCTGGCTATTTATCCAAAGGAAACAAAAACACTAATTTGAAAAGACATATGCACCTCTATGTTTGTTATAGCATTAATACACCAGACAAGATATGAAAACAACCTAAATGCTCATCAATGGATGCATGGATAAAGAAGACATGTGTGTAATATAATATAATGATATATTACTCCATCACTAAAAGAATAAAATCTTGCCATGTGCAATAACCTGGATGGATCTTGAGAGCTAAGTGAAAATAAGTCAGAGAAAGACAAATACTGTATGATTTCACTTATATGTGGAGTCTAAAAACAAAACAAAACTTCTAACTACAGACATCAGTATGGTGATCTCTGAGTACAAAGACTGTTAGAGGTGTGGGCATGATGGATGAAGAGAGGCAAAAGGTATAAACTTCCAGTTATCAAATAAATTAGTCATGGATACAAAAATCCTCAAAATATTAGCAAACCAAACTCAACAATACATTAAAAGGATCACATACCATGACCAAGTGATTGATCATTTATTCTAGGGATGCAAAGATGGTTTGATATCCACAAATATATCATCATTAAACACAAATATAACCATATTAACAAAAATCATATTATTATCCCAATAGGGCAGAAAAAGTGATAAAATTAAATATCCATTTATGATAAAAACTCTTGACAAAGTAGGTATAGAGGGAACATGCCTCGAATAATATAAGCCATATGTGACAAAACCACAGCAGTGAAAAGATCAGGAGCAAGGCAGGATCTTTCTCACCACTTTTATTCAACATTGTACGGAAGTTCTAGTCATAACAATCAGAAAAGGAAATAAAAAGCATCCAAATTAGAAAAGAAGAAGTAAAACAGTTATTTTGTGTAGATGACATGATACTACATTTAGAAAACCCTAAGGATTCCACCAAAAAAAATATAAGGACTAATACAAGAATTTAATAAAGTTGCAAGATACACTATTAATATACATAAGTCCATTGCATTTTATACACTGATAATGAACTATTAGAAAGAGAAATTATTGAGAGTTGCTGGAAGGGAAATGAGGGTTGGGCTAAATGGGTGATGGGCATTAAGGAGGGCACTTTTTGTGATGAGCACTGGGTGTTGTATATAAGTGATGAATCACTAAATTCTACTCCTGAAACTATACTGTGTGTTAACTAACTTGAATTTATTTTTTATTATTTTTTTAAAGATTTTATTTATCTATTCACAAGAGACACAGAGAGAGAGGGGCAGAGACACTGGCAGAGAGAAGCAGGCTCCATGCAGGGAGCCCAATGTGGGACTCGATCCTGGGACTCTAAGATCACGCCCTGGTCCAAAGGCAGGCTCTAAACCGCTGAGCCACCCAGGGATCCCCAACTAACTTGAATTTAAATAAGACCTTGGAATAAAAAAAAAGAAAGAAATTATTAAAACAATCCCATTCTCATTTGCATCAAAATTGATAAAATATTTAAAAATAAATTTAACCAATGAGGTAAAAGACCTGTACTCTGAAAAGTGTAAGACATTACACAATATGCTTTTGTTATTTTAATCCGCAATTCTTTTCATACATAAAGAAGGAAATTAAGATAAAACAAAACAATCATCCTACAAGAGAATTATTTATTTATTTATTTATTTATTTATTTATTTATTTATTTATTTTTAGAGATGCTTTCAACAGCTAATGACTGAGACCACTTAATTTGCATCAGAATAGATTGTGATTGACTATTATGGAACCCTCTCTTAAAATACATTTTGTGAGCTCATATTGAGGCATTCAGGTGAATAATAGGAGGAAGTTAAGTGGTATATTTTAGCATTCTTCCCTTATACTCCTTTGCCATACTGTTCCTGCCCCATCAAAGAGCTAATAGATATTTGGAATTTCCTAACAACCATAGATTATGATGGAGGCAATACATTCTTATCAGAGTTCTTAATTAATAAGGCATTGCCTATATGATAAAGGTGATATATATGTCTATACATAGAGAAATATTTTGTTTAAAGTCCTTTGAAGAGCAATTACTCTACCAAATATAAACATTATAAACATGAGAGAAATTGATGATGACACAAGTGGAAAGATATACCATGCTCATAGATTAGAATTAATATTGTTTACATGTTCATTCTATCCAAAGCAATCTACAGATTCAGTGCAAGCCCAATCAAAATACCAATGATGTTTTTCACAGAACTGGAACAAACAATCCTAAAATTTATATAAAATCACAAAAGACCCCAAAGAGCTGAAGCAATCTTGAGAAAGAAGAACAAAGCTGGAAGTACCAAGCTCCTTGATTTCAAACATTCTACAAAGCTATAGTAATCAAAACAGAATGGTACTGGCACAAAAACAGACACATAGATCAATGGAACAGAATCGAGAATTCAGAAATAAGTCCATGTGTACATGATTAATCTCTGACAAAGGAGGCAAAAATCTAAGGGGAAAAAGAATCTCTTCAATAAATGATGTTAGAAAAAAAATGATGTTAGGAAATCTGGACAACTACATGCAAAAGAATGAAACTAAACCATTTTCTTACATCCAAACAAAAATATAAAGTCAAAATGAATTAAGGACTTAAATATAAGATTAGAAACCATTAAAAAATCTAGAAAAAACAAAGGCAGTACACGCTGGTACATCAATCTCAGCAATATATTTTTTGGGGATCTGTCTCCATAGGCAAGGGCAATGAAAGCAAAAATAAACAAAGGGACTATATAAAACCAAAAAGTTTTTTCATAGCAAAGGAAACTATCAACAAAATTAAAAACAAGCTGCTGAATGGGAGAAGATATTTGCAAATAATATAACCATTAGGAGGTTCATATTCAAAATATATAAGAACTCACACAACTAAATACCAAAAAATGGACAAACTAAATAAAAAATAGGCAGAAGAGGGATCCCTGGTGGCGCAGCAGTTTGGCGCCTGCCTTTGGCCCAGGGCGCGATCCTGGAGACCCGGGATCAGATCCCACGTCAGGCTCCCGGTGCATGGAGCCTGCTTCTCCCTCTGCCTGTGTCTCTGCCTCCCCTCTCTCTCTCTCTCTCTCTCTCTCTCTCTGTGACTATCATCAATAAAAAATAAAAAAAATAGGCAGAAGACCTGAATATGTATTTTTCCAAAAAGAAGACCTACAGATGTCCAACAGCCCCATGAAACAATGCTCAACAACACTCGTAATCAGGGAAAGGCAAATTAGAAACACAATGAGATATCGCCTCATGCCTGTTAGAATGGCTATTACCAAAAAAGACAAGAAATAATAACTGTTGGCAAAAATGTGGAGAAAAAGAAACCCTTGTGCACTGTTAGTGAGGATGCAAAATGGTACAGTCATTATAGAAAGCAATATCGCATTTTCTCAGAAAATTAAAAATAAAACTACCATATAATCCAGCAATTCTACTTCTGAGTATTTATTTGAAGAAAACAAAAACACAAATTCAAAAAATATTTATGTATCCAATATTCATTGCAGCATTTTTCAAAACAGCCAAGATATGGAAGCAACCTAAGTATTCGTAAATAGGTGAATGGATAAAGAAGACTTAGCACACACAGACACAAAGACATAAGTATGTATATATATACACACACACACAAGAAAATATAAAAAATAATGAAATATTGACGTTTACAACATTATGGATGGATCTGGAGAGTTTTATGCTCAATGAAATTGTCAGACAGAAAAAAGACAAATACCACATGATTTCACTTACACGTGGACTCTAAAAAAACAAACAAATGAACAATAAAACCAAAACAGAAATGGATTCATAGATACAGAGAACAATCTGGTGGTTGCCAAAGTGAAGGGGTAGGAAGATGGGCAAAATAGGGGAAAGTTATATACCTGAAGTTAATATATTACATGTCAACCACACTTAAAAAAAGTTCTTATCACAAGAAAGAAATTGTAACTTTATATAGTGGCAGACGATAACTAGAATGACTGTGGTGAACATTTTGCACTGTATATAAATGTAGACTCACACTATACACCTGAAATTAATATAATATTATTTGTCAGTTATACCTAAAAAAAATCCACAGTCCTTGTAAGATATTACAATATCTGCTTCCTTCCCATTAGTATCTCTCTGACCTCAGGTCCTATAAGCCTTCTCTTGGTTTATTCTTTATTAGCTATACTGACTTTGCTGCTGTTTTTGGATATATCATGCCTGTTCCCAATTCAATCTGTTCTAGCCATTTGTCTGCCTGGAACTCTCTTCCACTACCATATCTTTTTTTTTTTTTTTTTTTTTTTTTTATTTATGATAGCCACACAGAGAGAGAGAGAGAGAGAGAGAGGCAGAGACACAGGCAGAAGGAGAAGCAGGCTCCATGCACCGGGAGCCCGATGTGGGATTCGATCCCGGGTCTCCAGGATCGCGCCCTGGGCCAAAGGCAGGCGCCAAACCACTGCGCCACCCAGGGATCCCTCCACTACCATATCTATAAGGCTCACCCACTCACTCCTTTAAGTATTTGTTCAGTGCTGTCTTCTAAATTAGACCTATCCCTACAACCTGTCTCCAACACTATATATGCCATTCACCATCTGATTTTTGTTTCTCAGCATTACATATATTTATAACATAGTAAAATTGTACCATTTATTATTTATTGCCTCTCCCACAAGAATACAAATTTAATGAAGGCAGAAATTTATTTTTAACTATTTTTTTCATTTATGCATCATTCCAAATACCTGACACATTCAATGAATTTTGGTTAAAGGAATAAATTTATTTTCTTGCATAACTATTGTCTCCTGAATCTAGGAAAATTCTTTGAGAATGAAGATTGCTAAAATGCAGAAACAGCAGATTATCTTTTCCTCTCTGTGTTCTTATCTGACTCCTTTTGTCTCTCTCACACACACGAATATATACCAAAAAACCCACCCTCATATTCAGGCACACATATTGAAGAGGAGAAACTTTGTAAGTATGACCTGAAATGTAAAAGGTTTATGTTGCAAGTAAGAGTGGAAAGAAAAAGAAAGAAAGAGAAAGAAAGAAGAAAGAAAGAAAGAAAGAAAGAAAGAAAGAAAGAAAGAAAGAAAGAAAGAAAGAAAGAAAGAGAGAAAGAGAGAGAAAGAAGAGAGAGAAAAAGAAGAGAGAGAAAAAGAAGAGAGAGAGAGAAAGAAAGAGAAGGAAGGAAATGAAACATTGTGAAATTGATTATTTCTGATGAAACAAGGAGTAAGGTTTTAAACAGCCACTTGAACTGTTGTGCACAGTATGCTTTCATTATTATTCACCCTCAATTCTTCTCATACACAAAGAAGGAAATTAAGATAATACCAAAACAATCATCCTACAAGAGAATATTTTTTATTTTTGGAGATGCTTTCAACAGCTAATGAATGAGACCACTAATTTGCATCAGAGTAGATTGTCGTTCTGTATCCTGGAAACCTCTCTTAAAATATATTTGCAGAGCTTATATTATATTGTGGCACTCAAGTGAATAATAGGAAGAAGTTAAATGGTACATTTTAGCATTCTTCCTTTTTGCTCCTTCATGGTACTGTTCCTGACCCATCAAAGAGCTAGGACAGGTTTAGACTTTCCTAATGACCATAGATTATGACAGAGGCAATACATTCTTAATCAGCAATGATGTTGTATACATGATAAAGATGATAAATTGTGTGTGTATATATATATATATATATATATATATATATATTTATTTATTTATTTATTATTTTAAAGCCCTTTTGAGAGCAATTAATCTACCAGACAAATATAAACATCTTCAGGGCAAATGTCTACTGTTTTGTGGACGCAAATTTGGATTTCAAAGTTGTAGATATGAATGGAAACTGAGGATGCTGAACCTTTGAACACTTGGCATAAAGACCACAGAAACAGAAAGGAACTCATATCGTCATAAGATATTTTCCCTTGTCCTAAAGTTTTCTGGGCTATGCATTGTTAAACTCTCTAGAAGTCACCAGCTGCCTAGCCTAGAAGTTAACAAACATAACCTGATCTTAAACTGATCTATTTGTTTCAAGGTGGGCAGATGTTTAATTAACAAAGACCTAAGTGGAATGTTTAAATGGAATGTTTTCAGGATCCTTTTGGGCTGTGTGGACTGGACCGGACGGCAGGAACCAGAGGCTTAGGAGCTACAGAACAATTGAGGATGGTCCTTACTTAGAACAGGATAGAAGTTTAGTTAAGGAAAAACGTCTCTATCTCCTCCCTCTCAAAAGTGAAGCATATGAACTAGTAATAAGGATTAACACACCCAGGCAGTTTTGCAGATTTAGCATTTAGCAGATGCTGGCAATGTGGCACTGGTGGATGGTCATGGATAAGTCTTCCAGAAGACTGCTGTTTTCACTCCACTATCTGAGGACACTTCAAGCTCAATATCCAGAAATCTTTTCAACTGGTAGTCCTCTGGATTCAGAAACTGGGTTTTCAACTATTAATCTTCGGGCTTTTAAAAAATTTTCATAGAAATTCTCCTCATTAAAAGCCTGATGACTTGTAGCATTCAGCAAATAGTGTTTGTAATCATGCATTTTAGAGTCAGACAGACCTATGTTAGTATCCTAGCCATGTCACTTTTTATTCTGTGATATTTAGGTGATTATTTCATCTTTCTATGATTTAATACTTCATTTGTTAAATGAGCATAGTGAATAATGATAATATATCTCTGATGGGCTTGCTGTGAAATTAAATGAAATAACACATATAAAGACACATAACATATATATAGTGCCTGAAACATAGGAGGTACCCAATAAATATTAGCCATTTTAAGTATTAAAGTAAGTATGTACTTTGCAAATATTTTAAGGTGTTCCATTTGTTATATGAGATAGACCCAGGAGTCTCTTTAAAGAGAATATGCTAGTTAACATCATATTCTGAAATTAGTGACCTCATGGGAAGGTATGTTTGATATGTGGGTTATATAGAATACATAATTATTTTCAAAATAAACCACCATATAATTCTTTCTAAACAAATCATGGTCAAAATTTATTTCCTTTCTAATTGTGAAAGCTCCTTCTGGAACCCAGGTAACATTTTGATACTTTATAAGTAATCACAGAAATCCAGTAACATCTAGAAGATAAGAATATTAACATGGAAAAAAATCTATTATTCTGTGACTCTTAAGAATAAAGTATGTAGGGCAGCCTGGGTGGCTCAGCGTTTTTTTTGTTTGTTTGTTTGTTTTGTTTTTTTTAATTTTATTTACTTATGATAGTCATACAGAGAGAGAGAAAGGCAGAGACTTATGCAGAAGGAGAAACAGGCTCCATGCACCAGGAGCCTGATGTGGGATTTGATCCCAGGTCTCAAGGATCACACCCTGGGCCAAAGGCAGGTGCCAAACCACTGTGCCACCCAGGGATCCCATATAGGCTCAGCGGTTTAATGCTGCCTTCAGCCCAGGGCGTGATCCTGGAGACCCAGGATCAAGTCCCACATCGGGCTCCCTGCATGGAGCCTGCTTCTCCCTCTGCCTGTGCCTCTCTCTGTGTCTCTCATGAATAAATAAATAAAACATTTAAAAAAATAAATAGATTTAAAAGAAGAATAAAGTATGTCATAGAAGGATGTATTCAACTCTGTAAGATACTCTTTTTGTTTGAACTATATGAAATCACTGCTAAATGTCAAAAATAATAAAATATCAGCAATTTCACATTTCATACTAAATAACCACCAAATGTGTTTCCATGAATAATGTTAACTACATTTCCTCTTGTGAGTTTTAATTCCAAAGGGATAACTCAGGATAACTCATTTACTCTATCCCTGTATTTGTCCATGCCAAGCCTAAACTATCACGGATTAATTTCAATGCATGAGGAAGGTGAAACATTATATGAGTGGGCTTCTTGGACGTAAGCAACAGAGATCATTTTGGGTAGCTAAGAAATAAAGGAATTTCTTGGAAAGATACATCATGGAATAGGGGCACCTGGGTGGCTGAGTTGGTTAAGCATCTGCTTTTGGCTCAGGTCATGATCCCAGGGTCCTGGGATCAACCTCACATTAGGCTCCCTGCCGAGCTTCTCCCTCTCCCTCTGCCTGCTGCTCCCTCTGCCTGTGCTCTATCTGTCAAATAAATAAATAAAATCTTTAAAAAAAAGACACATCATGGAATAGAAAGGAAGATTGGAAAACCAGGCTTAGACAGAAAGACTAAGACCCTAACACTTGTCAACTTGGAACATTGTGTAGTTTGGGACTTTTTGTGTCTCTGATATCAGCTCCTTTGCTACTCTACTATATCTGCCAAAAATAATCTCTACTGAACCCTGCACTGTTTTTCTCACTCTCTCAAGGTTTGACTCCCTGGGAGGAAGTGTCTGATTAGTTGATGACACATCTTGTCACTCTGCCTTCTATATGACCATGTCCCCTCATTGTCTTTTTGTAACAGAAGACAGAGCCCTACTTCCATCCCTCTTGTTATTCCTGCCAAATAGGAAGTTTGTGTGTATGTTTGGGCACATGCTCATGGTTTTTTTTAGGTAAAACCCTCTGGATTTATTCCCATACAATGTTATGTCAGGATAGTACCAGATTGGTACAGACTAGAGAGGTTTTGCATTTTTAATTATTTTTGTTGTTTACATAGATCTTCCTATTTAAAAATAAATCTGTACAAATGTGTAAGTCTAAAAATAAAGTATAATGAACTAAATGGTTAACTAAAACACAGTTTCGAACCTTCAAAAAGTTAGTTGTTCAGAATTGCCCCCTATGTATTTGATTTTTTCTCAATTGTGCTCACAGTGTCAATTGTTGTTACACAAGGAATGACATGAAAGTAATATAAAGAACAATTTTTGTGTGTGTTTTATTGTGCAAAATATACTTAAGAGAGTGCTGCCAGGATGCTATCCACATGTAGAAGTCACACTTTTGATTCTTACATAGAAAGTACAGAAGATTGTCAGTTTAACAAAAGGGAAATAAAAATCAATTTTCACCCAATGCACTTGTGTGAATCTAATCAAAATTGAAAAGTAAATAAACCTGTCTGCTGATGAATATGCTTTCTATTGAGGGGAAAAAACCGTTTGTGTGGTTGTTGGTTAATAAATTATCTTTCACAAAAAATAAATTTGTTCTTTTCCAAGGTGAAGAATTTAGTTCAGATTAACTTTAAACTCTTGTGTTGTAGGAAAAGTTAAAACTTTATTAAGAGATAATAAAACTATATTTAATCAGAATTTTTTCACAATGGGAATGAAACTGACTGAATCCTACCATCCTGAATCTCCCATGATATTTCAGCTCTGTGAAAGACTTCTAGAATCTCAAAGGCAGTGTGTTCCTTACATGAGCACTTCTTAGCACATTATATTCCCCAGTCTCAATTATCTCTTCCTTTACTTATTTAAAAGACAGAAAAAAAAAAACTTCATTTCAGAACATGCATTAAAATGTGACCTTTTCTTTCCACTGAATTGACAAATTGAAATCATGTTAAGTTTCTATCCTAATTATACCTGTTTGTAAATGTTTCCTTCTCTACTTTAAAAAGGGAAGATTTGGGATCCTGGGTGGCTCAGCGGTTTGGCCCCCCCTTCAGCTCAGGGTGTGATCCTGGAGACCTGAGATCGAGTCCCACATCAGGCTCCCTGCATGGAGCCTGCTTCTCCCTCTGCCCGTGTCTCTGCCTCTCTCTTTGTGTGTCTCTCATTAATAAATAATAAAAAAAAAACCTTTAAAAATAAAAAGGGAAGATTTTTTTCTTTTTGGTTTGTTTTTATCCATTTGGGGGAGAGGAGAGAAGTTTGGGGGAAACCTGCTTTTAATGTTAAGGGTAAAACAAGTTTATTGATAGAAAACTGTTTAGAAAGTAATTAAACATTCACTAAATCATGGGTTTTTTTTAAAGATTTTATTTATTCAGAGGAGACAGAGAGAGAGAGAGAGAGAGAGAATGAGAGAGACAGAGAGACAGAGACACAGGCAGAGGGAGAAGCAGGCTCCATGCAGGGATCCTGATGCGGGACTTGATCCTGGGTCTCCAGGATCATGCCCTGCGCCAAAGGCAGGTGCTAAACTGCTGAGTCACCCAGGCATACCCAAATCATGGTTTTAATAGATATTGGATGTATTTAAAAAACTGGTTATGTTTTAAAACTGATCAAAACATGGTGTTTTTCATTTAAACAATGAAATAACTCAATTCATGAATTAATTGAATATGATATTGGTGAGGTACTTTCCCTCTAATTGGGATGATTTTTACCTAATAAACAGCTTAGCTAAAGGTAGTCATTTGAAGGTGGTTTGTGGTTAATAAAATGGTGTTGTTTCTTCACCATGAAACAGAAAAGGGTGAAAGAGTCTACTAAACATTGAATTCTGATCTTGGTAAGTTAGCATGATGTTCAATCAGGTTGGGCCATTTGTTTTTCTTTCTTTTTTTTTTTTTGTTTTGTTTTGTTTTGTTTTGTTTTTCTATTTAATATTTAAATTATGCCATATAAATCATTAGCATATTATGTCTGTGAGGAGGAAAGAACATTTTTTTAGAAAGACCAAAAACTAAAGTTCTTCTGAGATTGTGATTTTAATTATCCTCCCAGTTATTTCTACTGGGACCATCATATTACAGACACCAGACATATAACAATGCAAGAAAAACATCAACAGAGACAACAGTTTGGGATTATTTAATTTCCATGAATAACACTGTCTTTTTTTTTCTGATCATGAAAATTCATGATGTTGACCTAATAATAGAAAACTTGGTTAAAAGGGGACTGTTGATGGTTCCAGATCCAGTGGCTAAGTTATTCATTTTCTTTTCTTCCCAAGAATAGGATAACAAAACAAAAATGCAAAAATATCAAAATAGGGAATGAAAATGGTTGTGTGTATGTCTACTTTTTCCCCCAAGTACATTTACTATGAAAATATATGTGTATGGTTTGTGTGTGTGTGTGTGTATGTGTGTGTGTGAGAAAGAGAGAGGAGAAAAGAGAATACTACATATATATTTTAGATGGCTCCTTTTAAGTTAGAGGAATTTGGAGCAAATACCAATCCTTTCTAAGGCACCAATATGTACCACATTACTCGAGTACTCAGTATCAGATGAGCTAAAACAATAAAGAGAAGAAACAAACAAAATAAAGACCATGAAGAGAAGGCAGGGAAGCACATAGCGTAAGACTTCTATGTCTTCCTCTCCATCCCCCAGTTCCCCATCTTCCAACTCTGTACCCAAAGTGTTTTTACCTTGGAATGGAAGTGAACAGTAAAAGACATGGCATCAACTAATGGAAACCTTGACCTTGACTCTGACCTCTGGGCCCCTTGATTTCAGTGTCTTGTACAAGAGGAAAAGCTAGTGGGTTCACACACAGTTGTATAGCATCATATGTGCAAGCATGAGGTGTCTCCCACACTGTGACTGGGAAAGTCCTTTCACTAAATCTGCCTCCTGATTCTGTCACTTAGGGTATCAAATGCGGGCATTTCTTGCATATTTGTTCATTTGTTTAAGATCCACTCATACAGGCAAGACTTCTTCATTAATGATCAGACATTGATTAGGAAGGCGAAGTCTAATGAATCTTGAAAACAGACTTCTATTTCCAGCCAGCTCTTACAATTCTGACAATACAAAATTATCTCATTTGATCAAAATAGTGCATTGTATGAAAAAACTTACTCAGGCTGACTTTACTTCAGCTTTTCCAAGATGAGATCATTATAAAAATAATCTAAAGGAGGAAAAAAATATCTCCAAACAACATGTATTTGTAACTCATGTTTTTCAAAAATAAACTAGTCTAGGAGTTGAGATAATGGCCTAACAAGGGTAATAAAAGAGTATTTCTGTTTTTGTCACTATGCATAAAATTTCAGAAGCTTCAGTTTTCCTTAGATTTCTCCAACAGACTTTAAGCCGTCCCCTTGGGAATAGCCAAACGCAGTCCATTCAGTTCACACACAGCGAGTATGGTTTCCTCTTACATATTCTTCTTGGATACCCCAGGGAGTCCTCTATTTCTCTTGTCTCCTAGTCCAGCTGCTGTGAGGATATGTCTTTCTTCTAAAGCTCTGATGTTCCAGCCCTGATAGAGTTCTTTTCTTTCCCTTGATTCTACACAGAGGCTGGATTGGTTTGCTGTTTCAGCTGATGTGACTACAGAGATCAATAATTACCTAAATACACTCTGCTATACAGACTACTAAGCTGTGGTGGCTTTATTCTCCTCATGTTTTACCGAGATTTTAAGAAGTCAGTTCCGTTTAATATATATTCCTTACACTCTGATCTCTGCTATATGTCTTTAAAGGAAGCAAGCAGACACATAACATCTGATCTGTACACAAATTTTCCATCTTTTCTCAAAACTTAAAGTTCATTTTTGCATGCACTGACTCTCTTTATCAAAGATACTTGTTCTTTCCAAGGAAGTTCATTAGTCCTTTATGCAAACAGACCCAGGTAGACATTTAAACAGATTCACTAGACTTACTGAACCATATCTGGATCCTAGGGTGAACTCAACTTGATCTCTCAAGCTAAGTTGCCATCATCATATATGTACATATATTAACATGATAAAATTCTATTCAAGAACAGGCTATTTTCTTCATTATTTTAAATAAAATGGTGAATGGGCTCAAATTAATTATTTTATCATGTTTGCCCCTAATGTGCCATAATTTACATTGAAGACCAACAGACGTTTCTCTTTTTATTCCTCCCTTTTAATTTTTTTAATATTTTATTTAAATTCAATTTGTCAACATATAACACCCAGCGCTCATCCCATCAAGTGCCCTCCTTAGTGGCTGTCACCCAGTCACTCCATCCCCCCACTCACCTCCCCTTATGCAATGCTTTGTTTGCTTCCCAGAGTTAGGAGCCTCTCATGGTTTGTCTCCCTCTTTAATTTTTCCCTACTCAGTCACCTTCCTTTCTCTTATAGTCCCTTTCACTATTTCTTATATTCCCCATATGAGTGAAACCATATGATGATTGTCTTTCTCTGACGGACTTATTTAATTCAGCATAATACTCTCCAGTTCCATCCACATTGAAGCAACTGGTAGGTATTCATCCTTTTTGATGGCTGAGTAATATTCCACTGTATATATAGACCACGTCTTTTTATCCATTCATCTGTCAAAGGGCATCATGGCTCCTTCCACAGTTTGGCTATTGTGGACATTGCTGCTATGAACATTGGGATGCAGATGTCCTGTCATTTCACTACATCTGTCTCTTTGGGGTACTCAGTAGTGCAATTTCTGGGTCATAGGGTGGCTCTATTTTTAACTTCTTGAGGAACCTCCACACTGTTTTCCAGAGTGGCTGCACCAGCTTGCATTCTCATCAATAGTGCAAGAGGGTTACCCCTTCTCCATATCCTCTCCAACATTTGTTGTTTCCTGTCTTGTTAATTTTAGCTATTCTCACTGGCTTGAGGTGGTATTTCAGTGTGGTTTTGATTTGTATTTTCCTGATGGCAAGTGATGTGGAACATTTTTTCATGTGTTTGTGACATTTCTAATAGAGGAACAAAGGGATCACTGATTCTTAGTATCATTTTGAATGGAAAGATACCAGGGTAACTGACTGAGTTTCTTGGAAAGAATTAGTGCTATTCCCAAGAGTAATCATGTTGGCCATTCTCAAGACCTCTCAGGGGATTGAAGCACCAAGTGCACCATTTTGATTTATTACAATGATTTATTCAAAGAAGCACTTCTTTAAGAAACTAGTATTTTGGGCACCTGGGTGGTTCAGTGGTTGAGCATCTGCCTTTGGCTCAGGTTGTGATCCTGGGATCCTGGGATCGAGTTCCATATCGGGCTCTTCACGGGGAGCCTGCTTCTCCCTCTGCTTATGTCACTGCCTCTCTCTCTGTGTCTCTCATGAATAAATAAATAAAATCTTTATTTAAATATAAATAAATAAATTAGTCTTTTTGCCATTATAGACTTTGGTCATGTTTCTTAGACTCAGTCACTTCTAATCCTATGTACAACAAATAAATCATTGCACATGCCCATACTGTTCATTCTCACGTTTTCAAAACTATTATACATGAATGATGCCTCGTCATTTTTGCACATTCTGTAAAAAATACATATACAGGATATTGATCTAGTAAGAAATTGTAGACTAAGTCTACCTGTGACATGGTTTATATATTGTTATATATAAAAACCATATAATATTGGCATTCCTAAGTGATAGGACCTATAAGAAATTTATAAAGCCCTTTCTTGATGCTCCCTTAATCTTGCTTAGGATTCAGTCTTCACTCTAGACAGACACCTAAGCCTCTCACCATCTGCGCGTATACCTAAAAGAAGGAAGTGAAGGAGGTTCCAGAAGTCCTGGTCATAAGAGTTTCCACGCATGATATTTTTTTGTAGTCTCTTCCAAAAACTGCCTCCTTTAAGCTTATGGTAGTAAAACACAACCTGATTAAATTTTACATATTGTTCTGACTACTTTTGTAAATTTTCAAAACTTTTCCTCTGTACGTTTTTTTTATTAAATAAATTTATTTTTATTGGTGTTCAATTTGTCAACATACAGAATAACACCCAGTGCTCATCCCGTCAAGGGCCCACCTCAGTGCCCACCACCCAGTCACCCCCATCCCCTGCCTACCTCCCCTTCCTCTGTAGGTTTTAACTGCAATGAAAACAAAGGTTTTGACCAAGAATTAAAAAGATACAATTTGATATTTCTATATTTATTTAATCCATTTCTTAGTGAATATTAATCAAATTTATTATAATAATGAGGCTATACACAATCATTCAAGGAGTCTTCTAAATATCAAATTTGTATCTTCCTTCTAATTCCCTGACTTTGAGCTCAAGGAGTTGGAGTTAGTAAATGGGGTCCCTTAGCCTTTTACATGGCTGGGACAAAATAAAGGGAAAAAATGACAAAATTTTTTGAAGAGTTTAATATGTATCAACAGTGATAGGCTTTCATGGTTTTCTTTTTTCCCTTTTCCCTGCTGTCATAATTTGAACCAATTCCTGACAGAAGGAAGTTGATACAATACAGAGGATTTTGGGATTCCCAAAGTTGTCAAACACCAGGATAGAAATATCATCTTAAAGTTTTCCACAGTGGAATCTGATTCATAAGACTAAAGATGTTAAAATATGGGTTATCTATAAGGAAAGAAAGAAAAAGGTCTCTACTGAAAAAGGTCTAAAGTAGAGCAAAGAAGAAAAGAGACAGCCAGAAGGAAAATCTGTAAAAGATATCTCTGAGAAAGGTCACTTCAATTGATGTAGGTTTTTCTGTTATAAATTCCTTTTTATGTGCTTAGCTGTTAAATGTTAAAACTTCCATTTTAAAATGGACTTCGGTTTCACTATGGAAGAGGGCTCTAACCCTGTGAATGATGGTCAGTCCCTACATATGTATTTCATTTTATGTCATGTCCTCTTTGCTCATGCTTTCTATTTTTCTTATTTGGTGCACTGATATAAGGGCACTTATCTGTCTGAAATGTCATTGTGGGAATGTGTATTGATATCCTCTTGTGTAAGTGCCTCAGGGAGATTCTTTTCTGATGGATGTCCCAGATGTCAGAGTTTACACCTGTTCCTAAGTGTAAAATGTATATGGTAACCAACAAAAATAAAGTTTTATAAGGCTAATATGGTTTTAAGCTAAGAAGCTCATGTAAATGGATATAGCAAGGTGTAGAAATATAAAACATCCCATATTTGCTTGAAAAACATATAGTTTCCAGAAGAATGCAAATATGACATTTGAAGGAAAGGTCTGGATTAAATATCATATAATTAAGTGATTAAATGGGGTAGGTTAAGTGAATGGTTTCCTGGTTCCCACAGGTTTATGATTTTTCTCCTTGTCCTCACATTAAATAGCAAATAGACTGGGGGTAGAGAAAAAAAAAGGGGAAATTAGAATTTTGATAAATTTCAATCCTTGAACATAGAGTTTAATAGCTTTATGAGTTCTTTAAAGGTTTTCATTATTTATTTATTTATTTATTTATTTGAGAGAAAGCATCATGTTTTTTTTTTTTAATTTGAGAGATAGAACACAAGAGGGGGCTCCATTCCATGACCCTGAGATCAGACCTGAGCCCAAACAGAGTCCACATTCAAACAACAGCACCACTCAGGTGTCCAAGTTCTTTAAATTTAATGTAATCAACAATACAGTTAATGGTGATACGGGTGAAAAGGGTCTGTGGAGACCAACAAAGAAGAGACAACCAAGGATAAGAAAGCTTTCTGATTTTAAAAATAATTTATACAGTAATTCTTTGAAGTTTAGACCTGTTTTCTTAATTTTCTCCTTCATATGTAATGGTCAAGAGAAAATGAAATTGAAGAATTGTTTGCAAAGAATTGAAAACTATTCAAGAACGTGATTTTACCAAATTAACCAACATGATCACAAAATACTAAAGGCTGGTGGTATGAACTATAATCTATTTCTACAATAAAATTAGACTACATTAGGAAACCCACCTTTAGAAAGGTGGGATCTTGACAGGAAAGGCTTTTGATCATTGTTATATTAAGACATGGTAAATGTATAGGGGAAAGGAGAGAAAATGAGTGGGAAAAATCAGAGAAGGTGACAAAGCATGTGAAACAAACAAGGAGTAGTAGAAGGGGAGGGGGTAGGGATGGGGTGAGTGGGAGACGGGCACTGAGGGGGGGCACTTGATGGGATGAGCACTGGTATTATACTATATGTTGGCAAATTGAACTCATATAAAAATATACATATAAAAAAGACATGGTAATTTTTAATAGAGATCTTTTTTAGAAGTCCAGGGTACTTTAAAACCTCACAATTAAAGTATTTTTAATATATTCCTTTTATTTCTCTTCTAAAGACATATAATATTCAGATTTTCTTGTAAATGGCTGTACTTTAGGTTTATTATTTGAAAAAGTTGGAGATGATTACACTACTGTTATTATGTTTTTAAAATTCCTTGCCAGAGAAAAAATAAGTGCTTGATTCATAATCAAATAAACTATTACCAGAATTTAATTTGAATTGGGAATGGGAACATTTAAAAGAATGAATGACCTAGATTAGTTGATTCCCTGAAAGGGCACAGTCATCTTATGAATTCAAACTGAAAGGTTAACTATATTTGATTATCTATGGTTATATGGAAATTTCATCATTGGTGATTTTGTGGACTCTGAATCTATAAGTCTATGAACACACACATTTCTGTATATTGTTAAAATGGTAGTATGAATTTTTACAAATTACATGTTGAATAATGTGTGAAACTTCTCTCTGCTAGGCTGCCCCCTTTTCTGATTCTTTGGCTAAAAGAGGGCAGACTTTTGTAAGGAATTTTTAATGTCTATAACCCTTGGTATTTCTGAGAGGCCAGCTTCAGCTAGGATATATGAGGCAAAAAGAAAATTCCAGCAATTGACCATGCTGTCTTTCCTTAGCTTCCCAAGTCATAGTTGGTCTGCCTTCTCTTACCATTCACAGTCTTCTTATGGCTATTTATATGTAATTCAAGATTATTAGCTGTGCTTAGTGGGAGGAATGAGGTATGCCTTGTCCATCTTTCCAGAAGTGAAAGTCCCAAAAGATTTTTATAAGCTAATACTGTACTTTCAGAGATAGTTTGTTTTAAGTGCTAGTAATGGGTAACAATTCTACACAACTATAATAATATAGTTAATTGTGCTCTTTACTTCTATCTGAAAGAATCACTTAAATTCATGATGATGGGAGCACCTGTAAGCCTCAACGTCTACCTTCGGCTCAATTCATGATCCCAGGGTCCTGGGGTTGAGCCCAGCATTGGGCTTCCTGCTCCACGGAGAGCCTGCTCCTCCCCTTTCCTCTGCTGCTCCCCTGCTTGTACATTCTCTCTCTAATTAATTGATTAACTAATTAATTAATTAATGACGTTGATCATGGAATAATATCCTGAATGATCACTTAATCCTTCAAATTTCACATTAACAGCAGCTCTATGATTAGAAACCAAATACTTAACACTTAGAGAGTTAGCGACTTTCTTAGCTATAGAGCAGCAAACCTCATAAAATGTAGTAAAATCTTAGTTCATACTTAAAGTTATTGAAAGATGCTCTGAGTTTGATTCCTAGTGAAATTTTCAAAGTTCTGGTTCCTCATTGCAACTCTTCCATTATTTTTTTTTAAATCACAGTTATGAAAATAAATATGTCTTTACTTGTCTTGGGCTCATTTGTCTTAAAAACATGCTTACATGTTCTTTATTAAACTTGGGGAATATATCAAACCAGATATATGGCGCATCAGCATAGCTAAAGATATATACGATTAGCCATACAACTCGTCATCTTTACCGGTTATATTTATAAACACTATTTCCTACTTCTCTATGTCACAAATCAAAATAGTTCAAAATGATAGTACATCATTGGTACCATTTTCCCACTTATCCCCAACAACAAGCCATTCTCTACATTAACTAATTTTAAAGTATATGTATATATGTATATATATTTCAAATATATATATATATATATATATATATATATATATATATATCAGATTATTTTACATCATTCCTGCTCAAGACTCCCAGGTAATTTAAATTCATACATAAAATAAAACATGTCTTTAAACCTTACTTGATCTGGATCTTGCTTCCTCCTTTGACTCTACTTCTTTCCCCATCTTCAGCACCCAGCAGCCCCCAACCTCTGCCACCCATGGTTACCACATTTCATCCATCCTTGTATGCTCTCTGTCCTTGAATACATCTAGTTTGTTTTGACTTCATGGCTTTTACCCAAACCATTACCTTTCATTCATGTCTCAGACCAAATGTTATTTTCTGATCTCATCATTCTATATTTTTCCTAGTACTTAGCATTATCTGAAACCTTATGCAGTTGTTTGCCTGTGTTTATTTTGTTTCCCTGCCTAAAGTGCAAGCTCCATGAAAGCAAAGTACCTGCCCATTGTAGTCACTGTAACTTCCCATGCCAGATATTTCATATATACTTCCCATGCCAGGTACTAATATAAGAGCTAATACAAAATGTAGTTAAATTAACTTACTGAATGAATTATTTTAACTTTTATTGTTGATTGAAAACTATCATGTTGAGTATTTGCTACTTTATTCTCTTGCAATATGGTAAGCTCCTTTGGAACTTTAAGTCTCCAGATTTCTGTATATTTTGAGTGCTCATGTGTTTGGTTTTCTTAGGCTCATTGACTTATCTTTCTGTTGACAGTAAACCTTCTTTAAGAAACTAATACTCCCACCCTACCTTACCCTCCTATTGTTTCGAAATCAAGAGAGGTGATTTGGTATCCATTGTATATAAAGTAAAAGTAAGAAGGTTTTGAATGAGGATCGAGGCCACTCATGTGTAAGAAAAGAATATAAGCTTTCCTTACTATACCTTATACCTTCGGGCATCTGTTGGTTACAGCACTGAAAAGAATTTTTTAAAAATAGATTTTTTCTGTATGTACACAAAAAAAGACCCAATTTACAACTATCTGCTTTATTGAATTTTACCAAGTGAATATACCCTATTACCTCCCCCAAATCAGTAAATGTAATTATAATATACAATCAAATCAATAAATGTAATTATAATATACAATTTGAAAGCCTTCTCCTACTTCTTCCCAGTCATTATTTGATTTCAAAGATTAGAAAATGATTTTGATTTCTATAACCATTAGTTTTTGTTTAGAATTTTATAAAAAGAGAATCATAAATAGGTATTCTCTTTTGTGTGTGTGTGTGTGTGTGTGTGTGTGTGTGTGTGTGTATTTGGCTTCTTTGGCTTAACAGAACCTTTGTAAGATTTATCCATATTGTTGCACGTAAGAACAGTTCATTCTCATGGCTGTATAGTATTTCATGGCATATGGGGCATACTACAGTGTGTTTATCCTTTCTATTGTTGACAGACATTTGGGCTCTTTCTAGTTTTTGGTTTTTACAAACATTGCTACTATGAAGATCCTGGTTCACCTATGTTCATATATCTGATATTTATATAGGATTGAAATTGCATAAATTCAACTATAATAGATCTAGCAAAAATAGGTTTCCAAAGTGTGTGAGACTATTAGTTGCTCCACATCATTGTCAACTCTTGAAATTATCAGTCTTCTTAATTTGCCATTATGGTACTTATGAAATTGCCTCACATTGTCATATTAATGGGGCCCATCCCTGATGAAGTCAAACCTCTTTAAATGTTTATTGGCAATTCTGATCTTTTAAAATAAAGTTCCTATTTAAGTATTTGCTTATATTTCTATTTGTCTTCATAATATCAATATGTAGAAGGTGTGTGTGTGTGTGTGTGTATGTGTGTGTGTGTGCATGTGTGTATGTACATAACCTGGAGATGTCCTTTGTCAGATAATGAATTGCAAATATATCCTGCCATACTGTGGTGCCTTTTAACATTCTTTTTTTTTTTTAAGATTTTATTTATTGATTGATGAAAGACAGAGAGAGAGAGAGAGAGAGAGAGGGGAGAGAGAGGCAGAGATACAGGCAGAGGGAGAAGCAGGCTCCATGCAGGGAGGCCGATGTGGGACTCGATCCCAGGACCCCAGGATCACACCCTGGGCCATACAGGTACCGTAAAAGTAAACTCAGCCTCCTGGAATCCAATTGGATGTAATACGTAGAAACATGTTTGGGTAGAATCTCAGAGGATTTAGGATCATAATTTAAGTTTATGGACTAGTTGTTATTTACTACTTGAACATCATCAGCTAATTCACAAGAAGGGAAGGGTCCAGCTTAATAAAACACTATGTTCTCTTTTCTCCTTAAATAACCTGAGGCTTATTCATATTCAATTTTTAGAAAAAATTTAATTCTTAAACATGAATAAATTTCTAGCATTTCAAATTGATACTTAGTAGCTTTTAATAAAGGTTCACATATTTTTAAAATGTAAACTAATGAAATATTTATTCCTTGACAAAGTTGAAATTGAAAGCATTGCCTTCATATAGTCGACCAGTCTTCAGGTTCTCATCATGATATCCATCTGTTGTTTTTCCTTTACTATTACAAGTGAAATGATACATTTTACAGGTAACATAATCAAGAAATGGGGAATTAGATGTAGCTATAAGATACTCAGGAGCTCAAGATTCCATGGGCATGTGGTATGAAACAGGAATTGAGGCAATTTCACTTAAATCTAGATGCACCCAGGCTGACATCCTAGGTTATGAGAATAAACATGTTTTGTAAATTTTTTTGAATATCAAACTTCATTGGTATGTGTTTTTACTAAATACTGACTTTTTTAGAAGCATGCTTCAGGAATGATGCTTTAGCAAGCTAAAGGAAGACCTCAAGTTCCCCAATAGTATCCTGACACATTTATCTCAGAAGTACTCTGATACTACCTAAATCCTCTGTCTTTCTTCAAGTTATATTAATTCTAAGATGTTTACCATTATCTGATATCATAGCAATATAAAGAGAATCTCAATTTCCCAAATCATGTTACTGCCTTTGCCAGAAAACTGTCACTATAAAAAAGAAAATCCCAAGGTTCTATTATGTGTAGCTAGTGAATGAGAGTGCTATCATTTCTGCTTCTCTATTTTCAATACTCTAGTGTTATCAATTATCTATCAAAAGCTATAAAAGACATGTTTACTGAAATGTGTGAAGCCTCAGAATATAACTAAAGATAAATGCTAAATTATATATAATGTAATCTGCCTGCATAAAAAAACGATATTGTAGATTACATTTTCAACCATGCCGCACACTTATCATCAACAGAAACAACAGAGTTAGCCATGGAGTTAAACCAGCCCATGCCAATTTTGTTATTTCATATGCTGCTCTCAAAGCAATAGCTCTGGAAGAAATCCAAATGGAAACTCAATTCAATAGTACTCTGTATTCCAAAGGGTTTATGATGGGACCAGAAGTATAACAAATGTGACTTGAGGGCACAATGTTCTAAGAAGAAAAAATGACATATCTCACATAAAGGATGAACTGATTATAACTAGTGGGGGGCAAATTATAATATGTGCATAATATTTTTATAAATAAGAAGACAACGGCAGCATAGCTACATGAAATAATATATTCTACATACCCCAAATCTGAAATTTCACTATCTGATTTAGTTTTTGCTCAGAATTTTTTTCCACTTCACATATTACATTTTATTACCACTAGTATCATAACCTATTGCTTCGTTTTCCTGTCCGTAGAGAACATTTCTTCTCTTTCGCTTATTATAGACTAAATGAAGCTATTTATTGTCAGATGATAAACATGTCAACAATATCTATGTGTACATAGAAGCAGAAGTTTCTTAGGCAAAATGAGCATTTTTCCTGAGGTAACAAAATATGTCACTCATCGAGGTACAAATGTTTCAATTACACTAGTGTGAGCATGAGGCAAAAATATAAAATTCTCACCTTTTTAATGATTTCCTTGGGCATGAGACCAGCATGAGGTTGGGAATTTTAACTTTCCCATAAATTTGCTACAGTTTATTAGACAGATGTTCATTAGAAATATTTGTATGTGTGGGAGCCTGGGTGGTTCAGTCAGTTAAGTGTCCACCTCCTGATTTCCACTCAGGTTATGTTCTCAGGGTCATGAGATCCAAACCCGCATAGGACTCCATGTTGGGCATGGAACCTGCTTAAGATTCTCTCTCTCCCTCTGCCCCTCTTCTACCCTCTCCCGCTCATATGTTCACGTGCTCTTTTAGAAAAACATATATATTCATGTGTGTATGTTTATGTGTGTGTACGTGTTCATGTGCATGTAGCACTTAAGCCATCTTCCCTTGAATCACTCCAGAATCTTGGCTCTAAGGATATGAATTTGGTCCCAGTATAAAGCATGCAAATGGGAAGGAGAGAGCTCACTTCCCTTCTTTCCCAATTACATTTAAGTCTCACCATAAAATACAGCTATACTGTCTGTGTATCTTTTTCTTAACAAGATATTCAATTGGTTGAACAATATTCAATTGACAATATTCAATTGGTTGAACTTGCTAAAGTACACCAGGAAGCAGCTTATCTTTCCCTCTATTCCACAGCCTTCCAACTTTCTTTCTGATTTCCTTTCCCTTGCCTTTTAGTAGCAACTTAAGCCTATCCCATGAGTTTACAGTGACTTTCAGATAATAGAAGTGTCTTAATCTCTGATATTAAAATTTCAGCCTAACCCATATTAAAACATCAATTTCTCCTTCCATTTAAATACTAGCCCCAACCTAGTCTAACATAGGGCCAGGCAAGTAGTATCAAGGAAAAGGACATGCACTGTCTCTTCTTCTACCCAGGCTTTATGGAACCTAGAGCATTTACAATTGGAGAAAGGCACCCCTTTTACCAAAAAGCACTATAAATTAATAATACAAAATGTGTCCCATGGCATCCCAAGGAAATCTGTGCAAAGGAGGGGCTCTGACGTTTGAGCCTCATTAGCTTCAAGGTAAATCCACCCCTGCCTTCACCTTGCACTCCTCTCTTCCTCCTCATCCTCTTGGTTCTTCCAAGAACTAAAGTATAATAAAGAAGGCTTCAAGGAGATGAAAGGTCTGTTTCACAGGTGGCTTTACTGGCTATTCTTTCATGGCTCACACTGGCTGGTTATTGCCCTCCGTCATGGCAGACATCCAAACACTAGGGCTTTTATGAAGCATGCTATTGGGTTCTTTAGGAACCACTTCTCTCTCTCTCCACCCTGTGATGACCTCCACTATTACATGTTCTCTGGCAAAAATATGGCAATGCCGAGCTAACCTTTCAATTTCACTCTTAGCTAGTGCCTCTGGCAGTTTACCACACTAGGTCCTCACTGAGGCAAGTATCCTTTGTTTAAATTTATTGATGAGGGAGGGGCAGTACCTTCCATAATACTTCAGCCTAGCTATCTTGCAGGTATTCACCTGACTCAAAGAAACGTAAACCCCCTTGTTTGTCAAATTGTAGAATGTCAAATTGTAGTTTGCTTCTATGATGGTTTCTCTTCTCTTTACCTCTTTAGTGTAGGGGTGCTTCAGGCATCCTCCCAGCTTCAAAACTTTCGGTGTGAGTGTCAAGTTGCAGTTTCCGGGCTGCCAAAACTCTAGGAGGCAACAGGTCAAGCTCTCCTAAAATGTCAATAGTCTCCAGCCAGGTGGCAACACCCTAGATTTCTGAGCTCAGGAACATGCAATCAGGGAGTGAGAAGTTCATTTCTGTTCCTTGACCCCAACTTCTAATTTCTTCAAAGAATTTTAGAACTTTATAACTCATTTTAAGGGGTACCTACAAGGAAGAGAGGGAAATTCTGACAGTTATCTTTGTTCTTACAAATTCCTTCATCTCAAGAAATCCTGTCCTCACCAATGCACCCCTAGCTTTAATCTATATAGGTTTCAGGGAACTAACGGGAGCTGGGTCAGTTTGGCTTTCTTTTCAACAGTCCCTTTGTGATGCATGGAGTACCTCTCTTTGGATTGTGGCCTTTGGATTAACTACTAATAGCATAAACAATGTCACTTTAGCCAAGATTATAACAGGAAAAGTCCCATTCTAAATGCTGTGCTTTTCTTTACTGACTGTGAAATGACCAAGCTACTATTTAGCCTAAATTAAATACTGGCTTTGTGACCTAGAAATACAAAAGCGATTCAACCACAATTCTGCTCCTTTATGGTTTATGGAATGTCAGTGTAAAGGTTTGCAAAGACTGCATGCAAACATATTATTTAAGATGGCAGATGGGCTTTTAGAGGTGTCTCAGATTTATCAATGTTTAAGTTATGTGGGGCCCAGAACTCTTTTTCTTTTTTTTTTTTTTTTTTTGCACCTGGCTTCCTGGTTGATCTTTATTAAATGAAGTTTTTATAATTTCAAATTTTTCTTTCCCTTTTATACTTCCTAAAAATCTTTTAGCAGATATTCTTCATGTATTGGCCAGATTTCATCTTTATTCACTTGGGTATTTAAGCCTCTTGTTATTAGAGCTTAAGATTTCTGGACAATCTTATTTTTATTCTATTCCAACTTATTTGATCCATTCCTGATAGTGTATTGCCCACTCTCCCAAGAATTTCTTTATATACTCTTTACACCTAGAATTTTCTTCTTTTACATTTATCTTATTCCTATTCATTCTTCAATAGAATCTCTCTAATACATTAGCAAAGAATGGATGGATGGTCCTTGTACAGAATCACTAGTGTGTTTTATGGGTTTTTTTCCTGCTTATGAGACACAACCAGTTGGCTATACATTGCTTTTGTTTGTTCGTTTTTTCAGTTGCTAGTGTTGAGCCACTACCCTATTCAGGACACATGTCGTAATTTGTCTTCCCAACTGCATTGTAATCTATGAGACTTTTGCTTCTATGCATAGAACTATGCCTTGAAGGTGCTTATTAAATCTTGTAATTTTTATTGATTCACATATGACAGAATTGATGAGCAGCCAAGGAAAGAGAATTTCTGTATCCACAGACTGAACAAAATAGCTGAATTTTAAGAATAGAATTAAGAGGTTCTCTTATATCAATCAACTTGAGAGTCACACTGTAAGAGGCAACAATCTCTCCTCTTCTTCTCTGCCATCTGCTTGGCAGCCACAAAGCAGCAACCATGCATGAATGCATCTCCATGTTGGCCAGGCTGTTTTCCAGATTGGCAATGCCTGCTGGGAGCTCTATTGCCTGGAACATGGCATCCAGCCCGATGGTCAGATGCCAAGTGACAAGACTACTGGGGGAGGAGATGACTCCTTCAACATCTTCTTCATTGAGATTGGTGCTGGCCAGCATGTGCGCAGGGCAGTATTTGTAGACCTGGAACCTACAGTCATTGATGAAGTTCACAGTGGCACCTACTGCTATCTTTCCCACCTGGAGCAGCTCATCACAGGCAAAGAAAATGCTACCAATAGCTATGCCAAGGACACTATACTATTGGCAAGGAGATTATTGATCTTCTTTTGGACTGAATTCAGAAACTGGCCAACCAGTGCACAGGTCTTCAGGGCTTCTTGGTTTCCCACGGTTTCAGAGGTGGATCTGGTTCTAGGTTCACCTCCTTGCTGAGGGAACATCTCTCTGTCAATTATGGCAAGAAGTCCAAGGTAGAGTTCCCCATTTACTCTGTCCCCCAGATTTCCACAGCTGTATCCAAGTCCTACAACTCCATCCTCACTACCCACAGCACCCTGGAGCACTCATATTGTGCCTTCATGGTAGACAATGAGGCCTTCTAGGTCCTCTGTTATAGAAACTTTGATATTGAATATACAACCTACACTAACCTGAATAGATTGATAGGTCAAATTGTGTTCTCCATCACTACTTGCCTAAGATTTGATGGAGCCCTGAATGTTGATCTGGATAGGGCTCCAGGTTGGTCTGGAACCCTATCCCCACATCCACTTTCCCTCTGACTGCATATGCTCCTGTCATCTCTGCTGAGAAAGCCTACCATGAACAGCTTTGATCAGTTGTGCTCTGATCAGCTAATTTGTATATAGCAGTATATACATTCATATACAATTACTGACCTGTGCTTTAAAACATGTTTTGTTACATCACCCAATTACCCCATCTCCCCACCTGGCTGGAAGTGGGTGGGGGGCATGGGGTAATTGGGTGATTGGGTGATGTCTCTTAAGGAGGGCACTTGATGTAGTGAGCAGTGGGTGTTATATGCAGCTGATGAATCACTAAATTCTACCTCTGAAACTAGTAATACAGTATATGTTAACCAAATTGAATTTAAATTAGTTTTTTTTTTTTAAAGGATGCCTGGATGGCTCAATGGCTAAGCATCTGCCTTTGGCTCAGGGCATGATCCTGGGGTCCTGGGATCGAGTCCCACATTAGGCTCTCTGAAAGGAGCCTGCTTCTCCCTCTGCCTATGTCTCTGCCTCTCTCTATGTGTCTCTCATGAATAAATAAATAAAACCTTTAAAAAATTTTTTAAAGACAAAAGAAAAACACAAAAAACAAAATATGATTTAAGTTGTCCATTTCCCTGATGAGTTTGAATAAAGCATTCCCTGTCTTAAGTGGAAAAAATAGAATTAAGATATTTTTTTCTTTTAGGAAGCATGTGCGTGTAAAAAAAAATATACGGAAAACAATTCATCAAAGAAGCTGCAACAACTTGCTATGGCATATTTTCTGTTATCAACTACATCTAGTGGAGCAAGTGGCAGTCACGGATCAGTGCAGCCATACTTGAAGAGGATCTTTTTGTTTTTCTCCTTCCATTGCCCTCTTCCTCCTTCTTCATCTCATTTTGATTAGGTCACATTATATAATGGTTAGTTAACTTTGCCATTCAAAGCATCATTATAATAGACAAAGATTAGGCATGGAAACTTTCATTCTTTTCCAAGATCACAGCGTGTATATCTAGTGCTTTTTTTTTTTTTTTTTTTTTTTGGCATTTATGCTATTGGTTAGAAAGAGGAGTTAATAGAGATCCAATGCAGTTATATCCAGAATGCACCACACCCCCTACTCAAATTCAAGGGTTCATAACATTGTAACTCTTCCCTCTACTTCCACGCTTGGCCCCCTTCAATCCATTACAATTTCAGAAAGTGATGTGATACTGTAAATTATAATTGATACCCTTTTCCTTTCCAGAAATGGGGGAATGCACTAAATCTGACAATAATCTGCCATAATATTCAGATTAAGGCCAAAGTCCTTACAATTAACTCCAACCTACTGTATGACTTCTCACCACTATCCATTCCATCCACCCTACAATTCCACTTCATCTTCTACTACTCTCCCCCTTTGTCTCTTACCTTCAGCAACACCTCCACAGGGCCTTTGCACTTGCTATCACAGCAGCCTGCAAAGCTCTTTCCCCTTAGATGTTCCCTGACCTTTCCTCATACTTTCTTCAGCTTTCCTACTTTTCCAAACATCACCTTCCCCTATGTCACCCTCTGTACAATGACATTTCCCCACCTTTTTCACAGTTTTCCTCAGTTCTACATATTTATCAACTTCTCTTGTTTATTATCTGTTCTCCTTCAATGGAATATATATTCCATGAGCACAGGAAGTTTATGTTTTTATGTTCATTGTAACATCCCTAGCATGTAGTACAGCACTTGACACTACATAGGAGCTCAATGAATATTTGCTGAATGAATGAATGAGCACCTATACAAATGCTAGAGTACCAAGGCAATAGGGGCTATACAACAATGTGTAAAGCATAACCTTTATGATCAAGGAGTTCATGATATGTTAGATGAGATCACTATGAACATAATGAAGATAAAACAAGCACAAAATAGGGTATAAAAATATTATGATAAAGACTTCTTTGAATTTGAGGGGGACAACAGTAACGATTCTGCTTAATCCTGATCAATGAAATTTGAATGTAAGGAAATAGAAGTGAAACCTAATTTTGGACTAATAATAGAGCACGAGAAAAACAACAAGGCAGTGTCAGGCAAATATGTTGCCTATTGAGGGAGAGTTGAAAATGCAGTTTGCGGGAAGTGTTGAGTACGGGGAAATAGAGTGCAGATAGAAAGGTTACATCGGCACCATGTCAGACAAGATTTTGAATGTCAGATGAGGAGAGTGAGTGATATTTTATAGACAGCAGGGAACCTTGTAAAATTCTTGAGCAGAAAAATGGGCTGGTCATGCCCGTGCTTTGGAGGAATAAATGGGAGTGAGGGAAAGAGCAAGGACAGATTAGAAGCAGAGAAATTAGTTAGAAAATTACTGAAATATTTGCCGAAGCACAATGAGGGATAAGGCAGATAGTGGCAATAAGAACAGAAATGAAAGGTTAGATTCCAGGGATAACAGAGGGTAGGATGTAAAGAAATTGGTGCCTAATTTAACGTTTATCATAAAAGTGCTGTCCATCACCCACGCAGATAATGTTTTGTCTCAACTCGCAATGAGAGTGATTGATCATTTGAATTAAAAATTTTGTTTTACTTCCACTCAGTCCTGGGATCTTACAGATCCTAGGGTGTGAAAAAAATAGAATCAGAAAATCTAAGGATCCTTTCTTTGCACTGCACTAAGAATTCATATGGAATAAAAATTTACTCCTAGCCTGAAATTTCCAGTGGTGTCAGAAGCTCAGAGTTAGACTAATTTGTGCCTGTAACCATCAGATTCAAACAATGGTCTGGCACATATGGGAAGCCAGTCATCCTCATTGCCTCAATTCCACTAGGGAATGATAAAAGGAAAAATATTCTTAACGTGAAACATTTCATGCTTGCAGGAGGAAGATGAGCAGCTCTTTCAATAAGAATAAAACCTCCAAAAATATCTCTCAAATTAGAGCAGGAGGCTTGCATACTAGAAAACAAAACACAACAAACAAATAAAGGTGATCAAAACATGCTCAGAATAGCTGAGCAGCAAACAAAGACAGAAAGGGTTATGTTGGGGACACAGAAACATAATTGGATTCCTCTGCCAATCCTGGTAATTAAAATGGAGACACTCAGTACCTTAGTTGCTCTGCAATCCCATAATATGTTTGAGATTAACAACCCTTGAATCTTGGTTTTACTGCTATATTATTTGAATATACAATACGCATCTCTTGCCGTTTTCAGAATACACAGATCAGGGTTCCTGTAGGGCTGAGAGGATTTAGAAGCAGCTAACGAGAGAGCCTGACTGGAGCTCTCCATCTCACTTCCCTCTGCCATGGATATTTGGGCCAAATTTGAACGGAAAACAAACAAACAAAAAAGAGGAAATAGCAAGCTTTGCAGTGATTTAAACCTTTGCTTATTTGTGAGGAAAAAAAAAAAAAAAACAGTTGCTGTTTTGTAGCTTTGCATAGTCACTTCTCTGTTTTGCCAGCATGCTGTGTGTGTGTGTGTGTGTGTGTGTGTGTGTGTGTGTGATCTCACCAGTGCCTTGTAAAAATGAGAGATATAAATGTGTTGTTGGCTTGAGCAGCCTGGCTGGGTTATCTGTGAGGATCCATTATCTTCATTGACGCTGCCTTACCCCACACGCTTCCAACCCCCTGCATCTCAGATCCCTGCTGCACCCATCTGCGGAGGGGGTGTGGGAACTCAGGTCTCCTCACTGGTCTGTGGCCTTACCTGGCTGGTGCCCACAGGTGCCCCGCAGCTGGCTGGCCACGCCAACCAGCCACAGGCAGGAGACTCTGCACATACAAAGAGTCTCTCTGTTGCTGAAAGGCTTTTCTGACTATGGGTGGTAATTTCGGCCGAATTCCTACTTGCAGAATGAGAGCTCCTCCAGGCCCTTGTGGAGGTGCTTGTCAGGCAGCAGACCTGCTACTGCAGAGGGGACAGGAGGTGCATGCCAGTAATTAATGTTATGCCTTGTCCCCAAAGACATCCTGGTCCCTTTATATGTTAGTTAGCTGATCCTCCAAACCCTCTGAGAGGTAATGATGGAGTTCATATAAACGCTGAGCTTTATATCTAATTTCTACCATGAAAAGGGAGGGAGACAAACTAAACACATAGAGTAGGTTGGTTAATGCTGAAGAAAACCCTGTGGTGTTGGGTACACAACCCAGAGAACGGGGACTTGGGAACCCTTGTGCTTTGGGCTGAAGGGGTTGCTTCCAGTAGGTCTTGCTCATGGTGACAGGTATCACAAAAATCCGGGGATAAAAGGAAGTTGAAAGGGCTTTAAGAGAAAGCAGAGGAAGTGTCTGCAATATTTTACTGCTGTCTCATCCCTGGACAAATATCTTTACAGGCTAAAATCCTGCCAACAGCAGCTTGGCACTAGTTCAGCCTGGCCTGGGGAGAAACAGAGCCCAGTTCATAGCTGACCTGTCTGGTTAGTGAAAGAGGAGGTGAGCAGAGGACCAGAGGTAAATCAGTGCTTATTGATTAATCTCAGGGTACATGTCTGTCGGCCTTTACAGGGCACCAGCTGTAGCAAAAGAACAAGTAGAAACTCACACAAGAACAAGTGGAAACTCACACAAGAACAAGTGGAAACTCACACAAGAACAAGTGGAAACTCATACTTTTAAAAATGATATTATACATCAACTATATTTTGGCATTAAAATCATAGGCATTCCTAAGGCCAATGTCTAGTCTGAGCATGTGGAAAACCCTGTAATTCATGTTTTTAATCATGCATCTATTCAATAGATATTTACTGCAAGCTTTGCTGCCGCATCGGTTGCTACTGGATGGTACACGTGATGATCCCTGTGTTCAGGGGGTTTATAGACTAGATGATCCACTTGGCCAGATAATGCTTGAGAAAAACGGGACACTATAAGCAGATGTGAATGTTGTTAGGCTAATGAAACATTAGAAGCACTGACTGGAGAGAGGAAAGATGGATTTCTTTCTAAAAAACAAAAAGATGTAGCCCTCTACCTCACCCCACTCCCCTCTTCCATTTGTATTTGTTATCATTTTAAAAGGACTAAGAGATTATAGTGGAGAGGGAGCCCGGCCACAATATAGTCCGCTGAATGCTGAATATGATCTTCCCCCAAAGACCCAAAATAGCCAGGAGAAACCTGATGATTCTGTTGTTTCTAAGAGGAAATTCCATCCTATCTTGTGATTTAATTTAATTTAGAAGTTCTGATTTATAATTTAGTAGGTTATCTTCATTATTTCAAGAGGATCATGCGAACTGTTGATGCTCAATGGTCAAGTCCTTTAAATTCATAAACAATAAAAATAAAACATGACATGTTTTCCCTTGAGGATGAAGGCAGGGCACTATAAAATAAAACAACTGACCAAGTGTCAAAACTCCTCCAGTATGGACAATCTGTGCATTCATATGGTCTTTATATTTTTTTAAAGATACCACCTATTAGAAAAATCGAAATATAGGTATATATATTTTTTCTGCCAGAAAAGTCACACTAACCTCTTGTAACTATTTCTGTCGGTGGAAAAACACCCTTAATGAAAACAAGAACACTACTTCTTCTGAATACCAGTATTGTTCCAATGGCTGTTGGAGTCTGAGTATTCAAGTTCAAGGGGAATTTTAGGATCTGAGTGTATTGAGAGAAAAATGCTCAAGTTTGGGTCTCCATGTGCTCAGCAGGAGTTAAACTTCATAGCAGATGCTCCAGGGGGAGAAGGGAAGCAGATGCAGCTGTGGAGAAGAGCGGCCTCTGCTCTGGGGTGCTGTTGCATGTAGCTGGGGCTCAGTGCTCGTGAATGTGGGAGCTGCACAGCGTTATGACGGGTGCAGTGGTTCTGCTGTTATTAGTGAGTGTCATGTGCTCTGATTGCAAGCACTCAAGTGTTCAGAGGGGGAATCAGGGATACCAAATGGAGAAAAACAATACACAGGAGCCTAATATCTTTAAGCGGGTAAATTATCTTTTCCTTGAGAAAGCAGAAAATGTTAATGGCTAAGTCTGCCAAGACATTTTATAATAGAGGTAAATAAAGAAACAAAAGATGGTTCCAGGATTTTTATGTGCAATTAAAGCACATTATTCAGTACCCCGAACGAATCTAGGATCACTGACATAAATGTATGGGTATATCATATAAAAGGTGTAATTTGGCCTGATTCTTTAGGAAAAGTACTTTGTAACTGGGGATTTTTCATCTGTGAAGTAATATTGGATATCAAGTTTCTATACTGTATCAATATTTGAGCAAAAGTAAGATTTATTCCGTTTTGTCTTCTATCTTTTCCCTCTTACAATCCATCTGTTGGATCAGGCTATCTTTCCATCCAGTCTAAATTTTGTTAGTCAAAGTTTCTTTTGTTTTAGGTGATAAAATAGTTACTAATTTGTAAAATTAGGTCAGGGAGGAAGAAAAGTAAAGTCTGTGAAATAAGGGGTTGTCAAAAACAGCAGTGCTGAGCAAGCTGGACAATGATGGTTTAGTCTCCCTGCCTGCCTCTTCTGTCTCAAGGGGGATGCTTTTACCTGCCACACTAGAAAAGTTAGGCCTCCTTTCACCTCTGGGTTACTTCTGGACATCTTGAAGAAGAGCTGACCTCCTTACCCCCAAACTGTGCCTGCACCCAGCTACTCCACTGGTCGGCTGGTAGATGGCCATTAGAGGTTACTTCTCTGATGTCACAATAGAGTACAGTTGATTGCTAAAATTATTCCCTAAGTATCCTGCTCTCAGCCCTTTCAAAGATGACAAGTAGATTGATAGACGAAATTATGTCATATCCTTAAGATGAGGTGACATGACAAAGTCGAATAATCATAGGATGTGTTGTCAGAGCCCTTGGGTTTGTGTTCAAGCACTGCCTTTACCAGCTGTGAACAGTAAGCCATTTAATCTTCCTGAGCAACATGATCCAAATATATAAAAGAATGGTAATCCTTCTACCACTTAATTTACAGTGATTCTATGATGACTGAATGGGAGATGGATATACAAGCATGTTTTCAACCCGGAAGCATAAAATTTGCTATTGATATTTCCTTGTACCTGGAATGTTCTCAGTGTGTACATGTCAAGTGAAGACTCCACGTGCCATGAATCCCTTCTAAATAAGGCAAGACAAACAGGATAGGCCCGCCTTATCACCAAAAAGAAGAAAAACAGGGAGGAGAAGAAAAAGAAAAGATGGATAGTGCAATCTCTTCAAAAATTAAAAAAAATAAAATAAAATAAAAAATTTTAAAGACTTTATTTAATTATTTGGGAAGAGTGCAGGGGGTAGTGCAGAGGAAGAGGGAGAAAGAATCTTAGACTCCCTGCTGAGTGGGGAGCCCACCCTGGGGCTTGATCTCACGACACAAAGATCATGACCAGAGCCAAAACCAAGTCAGGCACTCAACTGACTGAGCCACCTGGGCACCCCAGTGTAACCTCTTCAAAAAACATTTGGCTTACCTACTGAAGCTGACGTGACCCCAAAATTCCACTAGGTATATACCCAGAAGAAATTAATATCTATTTCTACCAAAGGCAGATACAAGGTTCATAACAGTATTATTTACAATAAACCCAAACTGGAAAAATACACAAATACCTACCAACAATCAAATGGGTAAGTAAATCATGATGTAGTTACCCAGTGGAATATGATACAGCAATGAGAATGAATGGACTATGATGACACATAAAAATATGAATGAGTCTCACAAACACAAATTGACTGAAAGAAGCCATACACACTAGAGTACATACTTTAGGATTCTGTGTATATAAAGTGTAAAAATGGGCAAAAGTAATCAATAATGAAACAGCTCAGAAAGTCTCATTCTTGAAGGTGTAATGACAAGGCATTTCGGGATATTGATAATATTGTGTTTTGTTAATGTATGTTTACTTTGTGAAAACCCACAGGCTATATATACACTTATGAATGGCACATTTTTCTGTGTGTATATTATATATTTCTATAGAGGTTAAAACCATCTGAGTTTGGTGAGATTTGAAAGGTTTTGGAGTTTTGTTTTGTTTTGTGTGTGTTCTTATTTTATGTTTGAGTTTAATCCTCCCAGATTCCCTGAATTCACTGATTCCCATAGCAGGGGCATCTTGAGTCCTCATATTACACCCATCTTTAGTCTGCTTGTCGACAGGACGGATAGGCCTACCAAATTCACACAATATCATGTAGCGTATCACAGTCTCACACGTATACATTTTTTAAAAAGGACCTCTAAGAAAAATGTCAAACACAAAGGTGCAGATCACTAATCATGGGCTTTCATTAATCACTTAAGAAGATCATTTCAAGTGAAAAAAATCTCTTGACTTTCCTCAAATCATACTACATCTGAGGAAATGTATTCTCTTTTCACAAAGCTAGATTACAAAAGCCAAAGTGAACAGGAAGAAAGGGAAGGAGAGATGCTGAGGTTGGAGAGAGTACAGAGAAGGGTGTCTATGCCCAATCTACAACAAATATCTCTTGAGCTTTTAATTCGTATCAAACACTGTGATATCCCCCTGGGGTTTCAACAGACAGAACAATATGCCCTCATAGAGTTTACAATCTAGTAGTAGAAAAATTCATTTTTCAAACAGATAATGTAAGT
Organism: Canis lupus dingo; assembly: GCF_003254725.2. Lineage (NCBI taxonomy): Eukaryota > Metazoa > Chordata > Mammalia > Carnivora > Canidae > Canis > Canis lupus. The sequence continues at coordinate 42,078,582 of NC_064265.1, read as the reverse complement.
TACAACTTGGTTTCAACTACAGGAGATACACAAGTTTACGCAGTTCTGTTACTTTCTGACTACTGAGCACGTTATTTAACCTCAGTGCTTATTTCTTCTTAGATGAAAAGGGACTAATAATTGTACCCACCTCATAGGATGGTCATGAAGATGAGGTGAATTAATATTCATACAGTGCTTAAAACAAGGTTTGGAACATTAACATACGTAGCATATTTCATCGATGTAAATTATGTAGTTTAACATTTTGGAGATCAGACTATTTTCATCATCAACGATATCATATTCACTAACCTAGGGTGTGACAGTTGTCATTATCCACATGTGCTTGGACTTGTTTATTTTTGGTTGCTTGATTAGACATTTTTTTCAGATCCATTTGAAGAAGAAAGGAGTCCTGATAATATCAGGAAAACTTAATTTGAAACCTTCTGGTAAAATCAGTAAATTACCTATGCAAGGCTTTCAGTGAAATAGAAACTTGGAGCAAACTTTTAAAAGCCAGTGACTTAAAGCTTGGAGCAAACTTTTAGGAAGCGCTATACCAACGATGCTTCTGATGGCTTAAAAGACAATAGCATGTGGAAATACATGGGTATTGATCTTTCTTGAAAAGGAACTGAAAGTTGAATCCTGAATGTGAACATTTTAGGAATATATTTATTTCGTTTTAAAGTTCTTTTTTATGTATGCACAAGAGGAATATATGGTAAAAGGAGGTCTAACTATCTCTGAAAGAGTTGAAAGAGTAAAATAAAAATTCTGAATCCTATGAACATTGTGTCATAGTTTAATTGGCATCACATTGTCTTCCCAAGTGACAACACATAAAATAAGGTATATCTTACCATCACCATTGTTTTAGTTTCAATAAAATATGGTAGGTATTCATTAAGTAAATGAAAAAATGTGATGAAAGCATAAAAGAGGAAATAGACCTTCTTAAGAAACTCAGAGAAAACCCCTGAGGAACTAATTTTTGAGGTGAGATCTGAAGAAAGGGCAGGGGTGGAAGGGGTGGGGGAGAGCAAGGGTGTCCTAGGCAGAGGGAACAGCATGTGCAAAGATCCCACAGCAAGAAGAAACAGGGCCTTAAAAAGGTATAATTAAGAAAAGAGTGGTCGTTATAACAACCTTATTTCAACCTATTTCCAAGATTTAGCTTCCTATAAATTGAAAGCAGGCTCTTCCCTTTAACATATTTAAAGGATATTCAAATCCCAGAACTCTTACCCTGGTTTAAAAGTTGATGTCTTTCCTTTGTATCACATCTAATTTTAATTTTAGCTGAAAAGGGAAATCTGCACTCATTGACAAAAAAAGGTATTTTGTATTAGCTGTTTAAATGTCTACACATGGGCATTTAGTCAATATGTTTTTATAATGACAGCTTTTACAAAACTGAATAAATATCATTTGATTATGACAAATAATATAATGAATCCAACTACAAAATATGAAAACTGATTGAATCACCGTACAATGCAAGTTAAATCATAATGAAATAATTTGAGTTTAATTTGAATGTAATTACCCATTACATCTTTACAATTTTGTCTTTCTTTTTAATATGGTGAGCTAATTACTTCCTTAAATCCTCTATATAATAACATTTATAAGGTCCAGAAAAGTATTCTGCTCTATGAACTCCAAAAATACTTAGGATAAAAATATATATTTAGGATAAATTTGCTAGACTGTGGTTGAGAAATTATGTTTACCGTGTTTCACTGTCATGTTAGAATATAGTATTCATTCTTTTTATTTTCAGATTTTCCAGTCACTTTTATTCATTTTAATTTATTTTTACATTATGTTCTTCTATTTTCATGTTTATTTTTAATTCTTTGGTGATTTGAAGAGTAAATAGCTTGCTTTAATTCTCCTAGACTTTTCATTTACAATTTTAAAACACAGATCATTCTCTAAATTATATAATCACAAGTTACGGTAGTGGTTGAGTTCTCTTTTATATAAGATAAGGAAATTTTATTTGTTTTTTTAATTTTTAAATTTTTTTAAGTAGGCTTTACACCCAGCATGGAACCCAACACTGGGCTTGAACTCACGGTCCTGATATCAAGATCTGAGCTGAAATCAAAAGTCCAATGCTTAACTGACTGAACCATCAACATGGCCCTTGAAATTTTATTATGTTTAATTGTTGCCTTTCCAACTTCTGAATTTTAGTTCAGATTAACTGGTATTTTGATCCAGACTAGATTTTCTACTGATAAATTTTTTTCCCCAGAACCACATCATCATAGAGTTCTATTAGAATTCTCACTATAGGGATCCCTGGGTGGCGCAGCGGTTTGGCGCCTGCCTTTGGCCCAGGGCGCGATCGTGGAGACTCAGGATCGAATCCCACGTCGGGCTCCCGGTGCATGGAGCCTGCTTCTCCCTCTGCCTGTGTCTCTGCCTCTCTCTCTCTCTCTCTGTGACTATCATAAATAAATAAAAATTTAAAAAATATATATATTTAAAAAAAAAGAATTCTCACTGTAGACTTGGGCTTTTTCTTCAACTTTTCTAATAAACAAAAGATAAAGACAATAGATATTACATACATACACTGGCAAGTGTGTTCTAATCATTCTCAGTGTTAAATGGTGAAGAAGCCTGACCACTTACTTTGAATCATTTGTCCCTATCTTTTGGATCATTCATGCTTTCCATTATCTTCTTCCAGATTTTTTTTTTACGATTTTATTTACTTACTCATAGAGACACAGAGAGAATGAGAGGCAGAGACACAGGCAGAAGAGAAGCAGGCTCCATGCAGAGAGCCCGACGTGGGACTCGATCCAGGGTCTCCAGGATCATGCCCTGGGCTGAAGGTGGTGCTAAACCGCTGAGCCACCGGAGCTGCCCTCTTCTTCCAGATTTGATGAACCTGTTGATACTACTTGTAGAGGCCTGTGGTATTTATTTGTGGTACTTTTTAGTAAAGCACACAGGAAAGATAGGAAAAGGAATGAATATTGATGGTTTTGATGTGAACAAGAATTTAAAATCACAGGCTACCTTTCTTAAAAAAATAAATAATACACATTTTATCATGGAAGAGATCAATTTCAGGGAAGTTGGTCAGGCAGTTTTTGTTCTATACAACCTCAGTAATTAGATTAAATCTGAAATTTGTAGATGCAGTGTCCTCATCTGAAAACTGACAAGGCTCATTAAAAAAAAAAAAAAAAAAAGTGAACTTGAGACTATTCAATGTGGTTCTGGTTCTGTGACCCCTGTCACTAATGCTGCCACAATATTTCTTTTTTTTTTTTTTAAGATTTTTTTTTTTTTAATTTGAGAGACAGAGAGAGAATGCACACACAGAGGGAAAGGGGGAGGTGGGCTTCTCAACTCTTGGGGCTGGATCCCAGGACCCTGAGATCATGACCTGAACCAAAGGCAGATGCCTAAGCAACTGAGCCACCCAGGCACCTCAGAATATTTCTGATGTTGAACACAGATTCACATTATATCAATCTTACTTAAGAAAAGACAATCACTTTCTTTTTGCCAGCTTTCATAAGGTGCTTTATATTACTGATTACTATGATGCTACCCTAAGAGCCAAAGAGCCTTCCTTGATTGTTGCTAAATTAGCTTGAAGCATGTATTTTCTTCTTCAAGAATACTTTTTAACACTTGCTTTTATTTTGAAATTATACCTGCTTTGGAGTTACTTCCTTTTCCTTTTCCTTTTCCTTTTCTTTTTTCTTTTCTTTTTTTTTCTTCTTTTCTTTTCTTTTCTTTTCTTTTTTCTTTTCTTTTCTTTCTTTTCATTTCTTTTCTTTCTTTTCTTTTCTTTTCTTTTCTTTTTTTCTTTTCTTTTCTCTTTTCTTTTCTTTTCTTTCTTTTTTCTTTTCAAGTAGGCTCTATACCCAGTGTGGAGTATAAGGTAGGGCTTGAACTCACCATCCTGAGATCAAGACCTGAACTGAGATGGAGAATCAGCCACTCAACTGACTGAGCTACCTAAGTGGTCCAAAATTAAATCCTTTTATAACCCAAATTTCCTTTTCCTTTTTTCAGCTTATCTCTGGTTTACACTTGATCTTAGCCAAAAGGCCGAGAAGCGATTTATCTCTGGTTTAACTGCCATGTGCTTTCCATTAACTATTTTTATTGGGTAACATAGTGACATAGTTTCTGAGCTTCTATATATGTAAGGTGGTCTTTCAGTTAATTTCTCATGTGATCAAAAACTTAGATGCATGGAATTAGCTTCTATATATGTAAGGTTGTCTTTTCAGTCAATTTCTCATGTGATCAAAAACTTAGATGTATGGAATTTTGGGTCAACCCATTTTTTTCACCAAGAATTCCACAGACATCATCAAATCTTCTGGAGGTTTGGTTAGAGAGTAGACATTTAAAGCAAATCCAATATATAATTTCTATTAAGGCAAATGTTTATTTTAATCGGATGCTTATCGGATGTTTTAAAAAATATATTAAATTTAAAAATGTAACCAGGGGGATCCCTGGGTGGCGCAGCGGTTTGGCGCCTGCCTTTGGCCCAGGGTGCGATCCTGGAGACCCGGGATCAAATCCCACATCAGGCTCCCGGTGCATGGAGCCTGCTTCTCCCTCTGCCTATGTCTCTGCCTCTCTCTCTTTCTCTCTCTGTGACTATCATAAATAAATAAAAATTTAAAAAAAATTAAAAAAAATGTAACCAGGGTAGGTTAACCCAATACTTCTCCAGAATTTCAGAGTTAACTCCAGAGCAGTGTGTGCCATGCTGTTTAATTATGTCATCTATCATTCTGAACTATAACTTCCTACTTTCTCATCTCTCTGTCAACCAGACATTGTCTCCATAGCCACACTGTCAGTTTCATCTTTAATCTGTACCTCTAGCATGCTGCACTGTACTTGGTACAACATAGCTCTCAATAAAGTTTTGTTAAAGGAATGAGTAAGCAAGCAAATTAAATCTCCCTTTAAATTCCAGAATCCAACAAAATTTTTCCAACTGAAGTGCAGGGCAAGCCAACAGATATACATAAGTAGGAACGAGAATTCATTCCTCTATATTTTTAAAGAAATTCTGAGAGAAAAATTAAAATATTGTAACAAAGAGGAAGATATTGTTCCTAATATTGTTCTACATTGACTACCAACTATTAAGATTGAATTCCAGCTGCTTTATCTTTGTTACATCTATTGACTCTTTCATAGATGTTTACCTCATTATGCAGTTGGCAATTTTTGGTGTTTTGATTATTTCCAGGGGGAATTGTCTTTCCTGGGAAAAACCTGTCTGACAGGTGTAAGCATACACATGATTTTTAAGTTTGCCCCTGGGAGAGGCAAAATTCACTTTCAAAACATTGAGAAGAATTTGAATCTCCTACCTGCCTGTGGGTAGGCTTGGGTTTCCATTTCCCCCAGGTGACTTTCTTCTACCAGAACTGTGGATAAATGGAAAGCTTCCATTCCATATTCCAGGATACACAGACTATTCCTTTTGGTTCCTAAATGTATTTGGAGGCTTCCTGACTTTTAAGGCATGAGAGCTTCATCTCACATCCTTATTTGGGCATCAAAACCCATGATCCAACCACCGCATAAGGTTTAAATTTATGTTGGAAAACCCTAGCCCCACCTTGACTTTAGTTCTGCATTGATTGTGTTCCTGCCTCACTCATAGCAGCTGACAGCTTCCTTTTCATTTTTATTATTTGAGCTCAACCATATGATACTTAATAGTTTTTATCTCTACAGCATTTTTATGTATTTGAAGCAGAAGTTCACTCTGCCATACTGACTTGATATGCATTCACCTTTGTATTTCCAGTACCTCCTCAAATGTGTACCACAGTTGCTCAAATGTTTGTTGAATTAGTTATTTATAAGTGCATAAAGCAGACACAAACACCCAAAATACTGATTTTTGTTAGAAAGGTGGAGAATAAGCACTCAAAATGGCCTACCTTATAGGATTAGGAAAAAAAAATAATTAGAAAGAATAATGGAAAATATGAAGTATAAAAAAACAGACAACAAAGCACTAAGGAATAACTTCTGTGATTTACAAAATTTGGTCTAAGACCTGACTTCTATAGGGAGTAAAGCAAAAGTCACCATTATGACCCTACGGCCCTAATTTTGCCCTGTTGATACTTCACTTATTTTATTATATTAGGCTTCCTTCTGTAGCTCTTTACAAAACAAACACTAGAGATTCTGCCAAAAACAAAAGATGTCATTGAAAATAAATAGTGAAAATGCCATCTAATGCAAATTTCTAGTATCAAATTCCTCTCTATGACACCCCCAGCTTGACAAATTTGGATCATACTGTGGATGTATAATTTTTTTTGGCAATAATGCCAGTTTTCTCCCCAACAGAAACTATGTGTTCACCGCTTTCCAGATGCACAACTCCCTCTGGTTAATTCTTACAAAAATGGCTTTCATTGTTCAAAAAAAAAAAAAAACTCACAACAATTTGAACAAGTTTCTTTGTGTTTTATTGTTTCATTTGATAAAAGCCAGTTTATCTACTCAGCACATACATTGCCTTCTCACAGTACCTTGTGGCAGCCTAGCTTTTTTTTTTTAATCTGCATTTGCTAAATTTAGTATGAACGGTAGGATAATCCTTGCTAGGAAAGTGGATTATAAAGATAAAAGAAAGAAGCATTAAGTTCTTTCCCCAACCAGTTCCAAATGTGCCTTTATGCCTATAATATCCCATAAACACCAGGGCAATTGCGCCAGCTGCTCTTGACTCTCGGAGGGCATGATATTTCCTCTCATTCTGGCACCAGCCACCACCCCAAAGGAAAGAAACTCTCACAAGCCAGAAGTAGACAGGCGGAGCTTTCACCAGGACTATAGATAAACACTAGGACCTGATAGCTCTCTGCTGACAGTGAATTCCTATAAAAATAAAAAAGTAAAATATAAAAAGACACTAAATCCAGACATAAAAGCAAGCTTCTGGATATTTTTCATTATATTCTTCTGATATTTTATAAGTATGATATCCAGAACTCTTGGCAATGATGCATTAAATGGGAGAGAGGTGGAAAAAAAAAAGAGGGATTTAACTCCCTGGTTAATACATGGTCTGCTCCCTTCCATTAGCATGTGTACTTTCTTTTGTGTTATTGTATTTCTGTACGGCTAAAAAGAATATATTGGCTTACGTGAAAGCAAGAAACATTCAAATACCATAGAATATAAGGTGTACATCATGCTTTATTTTTGGTTTTATTTCCTTCTATCAAATGGTGATAGTAGACATTTTCTTACTCTGAAAACAAACACAAAACAAATCTGCATTCCCAAGAAAGACTGAGAAGTGGTGTCGCAAGCATCATTATCCCAACAGTCTTAACACTGGCCACAAATTACTATGTTACCATAGGATATTGAAAAAGAAATAAATAACAATGACAGTAAAGCAAATGAAAAAATAAAGAGCACATCATCTCAAGCTTGAGCTACTAGATAATGATTGTCCAAAAGGATGTCCATATATTGTGGCAAGACTTTTACATGTATTCACCTCAGTTGCTAAATCTCATCACACCTCCCACCTTATTCTGCAATGAAAGCCTGAGGCTGACCATGTGCTGGAGAAAGGTGGGAAAATCACAACCCACTGAACCTCATCCAATATGATGAGACCATCTGCTGGCACCTAATCTCCTCTCTAGGACAGGCTGATGAAGCTTCAGAAGAATTTTCACGAGAAAACCTAGATTTCAATCTTATCCCTGACAAGAGATTTGATACTAGCTATTTAATTTTTTTAAACCTCTTTTTTCATCTGTAAAATGAAAATACTGTAAAATACCCTCTGCCATTTCTTCCTCAATGCTTTTTGCCACAGTAGGGTGAAATACTTGTGTGTGAGAACCTTTTTAGGATTGTTTACAAAAGTGAGGTTTTCCTATTTCTGGGGAGTTTATATTTGGTATATAGAGCTGACATCTAGAACTTCCTCTGTGCCAGATACTGTTCTAAGCGATTTAAGTATTTAACTCACTTAATCCTCACAACCACCATGAAGTAGAGATGATTATTGTCCCTGTTGGGGACAGATCATCAGTAAACTAAAACACTAAGCGACTAACTCATCCATGTTGTTAATCCTTATGTTATACCGAAGTTTTATGGATGCCACTGACTAAACTGGTAAGATACTTATGCTACGGGACAAGTAGACTGGAGTCTGAAGTGGTTTAGCTATACCATTTTGAGGTATAAGTCCTTAAAATACAGTACCAGACAATCTCAGGATGAGGTTAGAATAGAGACTCTAAACGTCTGAATTGTCCATATGGGAACAATGGAGTCCAGTCATGGAAGGACAAGGTTAATGATAGTGATTTGCTCTTGAATGGCCCATCACTGCATAAGATTGGATTTTTATGTCATGATCACTTTGTTAGTGTTATTATCATAGTCCATGGAAATAGCAGCAGGCAGAAAAGTGTGGCGAAGGAGAATTTGGGAAATCCTATCCCTCCACTTCTACTAGTAGGGATAGGATGATAAGATGAAAATATTACAAAATAAAATTGTCTGAGCAGGGGAAGGCTGGGACCAGGAAGAAATAAGTAGTTATTAAATTGTTCACATAATCTGGAAAGAGGACACAAAGAATGCATTAGAGTCACTCTACACATTATGTACTGTTTGACTAGAAAAGCAAGTCCTTAGGAGCTGATCATAAGTAGCAATGGCAACAACAGCACTTTTATGGGGAAGGCAGAAATTTGGATGCATTCATGGAGTGTATCATGGGGTGTATGTTCCTCCTTTCAGCTATTTTCTCTCTTTTTCACAGAGGCTCTATTGTTACTTCCCACTTAACAATTACCTAATTGCAAAACATTAGTTCCCAGCATTCATGTCAGTTTCCAGAGTAACAGAGGACTTTCTTTTTTGGCCATTGATAATGGCGTTTTTTTTATCCATTGCTGAATAACAAATTATACCAAAGCTTAATGACTTAAAAAAACTTTTATTATCTCACAGTTTCCGTGGGTCAGAAATCTGGGCACACTTAGCTGGGTACTCCTGGCTCAGGGCTTCTTACAAGATTGCTATCCTGGTGTTAGTCAGGGCTTCAGTCATTTCAAGGTTCAACTGAGGAAGGATCTGCTTCCAGGCTCACTCCTGTGGTCAAGGGCAGGATTTACTTCTTGGCAGGCTGTTAGACTGAGAGCCCCAGTTCCTTGTTGGCTTTTGGGATAGATAGAGGCTGCCCTCAATTCATTGCCACATCCCCTCCTTACAGCTCAAACACAACAGTCAGCTTTCTGGGAAACAGCTTGGACATGAGTGTCTTCTAGATGTGGGCCTTCATTTGTGAGATTTAGAGGCCAGGTAGTTTCAAGTATTGGTAAAACTAAAAGGTTAAGATAAAAATAGTGGAAGGTTAGCTAATTAGCTAACCTCCAGTGTTCAAGGTCTTTGGAAACTAGAAGGTCTGGGAACTGAGTCCACATTTCTGGTGCATCTTTCATGTGAATGTTGAAGTCATTACAACGTTGACAGGAGCCGAAGTGCACAGAAAATCACGAGATTCAAAAGGTAGGGTTCACAAACTTCAGATCGGGTAACAACATGACAAGGGAAGTCAGGAAAATCTCTGATCTCACTGGGGACATAGATATGTGGAGCGTGAGAGATTAAGCTCTCTGCTTGGGTCCACTGCAAGAAAAGTGGTGACCCTTGGAGGCCCAGCTTATCCCAGTCAAGGAGATGGAAGGCCATACTCATTACAGTTGTTGTGGATAGAGAGGTGTTGCTTTATCATAAGGTATGAACTCCAAGTTTGTCCAAAGAAGTGCTCAACTTGATTTAAAAAAAAAAAAAAAAACTACAGTAAATGCCCCTCCTTCCATGCTTTTCTCTGCTGTATCTCGTATCCTCCTAGAAAATTCTCACAGACTCTTTTACCTCAGACATTGTTTTCTAGGGAACCCAAGCAAAGACAAAAGGAAAGGGAAACTTACAACATCTTTATCTAAAAGACAAATATATGGGACGCCTGCGTGGCTCAGCGGTTGAGCATCTGCCTTTGGCTCAGGGCCTGATCCTGGAGTTCTGGGATCGAGTCCCACATCGGGCTCCCTGTAAGGAGCCTGCTTCTCCCTCTGCCTGTGTCTGCCTCTCTGTGTCTCTCATGAATAAATAAAAATCTTTAAAAAACTAAAAGACAAATATACACACACACATTATACTATTTGTACATACGTGTGTGTGACATAGCAGTACGTGTTAAGAAATTATTATCAACCTTAAAAGATTTAAGAAACGAATTATCCCATTTCTAGTAATTACCACCACCATCACCACCATCATCAGTCTCTCCCCCTGAGACTCACAGAAAGGTAACAGACCAAATGATTTAATTGTGGGAGGCCTGTAAAAGCAGGCCAAGGCCAGCCTGCAGGTAGGAATGAAGATATTTATTTTCACACAATTGATGTTGATTCATTAAAATTATGAATGTTTCTTTCCCTTTAAATCTGCATATTATGTTCAGAAGTCCCCAAGTTTACCAGAAGTATTTTAAGATATCTCAATATTTTCTATATTAAAAAAATCAGGGGATGCCTGGGTGGCTCAGCAGTTGAGCATCTGCCTTTGGCTCAGGGTGCTGATCCTGGGGGCCCAGGATCGAGCCCCACATCAGGCTCCCTGCGTGGAGCCTGCTTCTCCCTCTGCCTGTGTCTCTGCCTCTCTCTCTCTCTCTGTCTTTCATGAATCAATCAATCAATCAATCAATCAATCTTTAAAAAAATCAGAATCAGGAGTTGAATTTTTTTTTTAAGTGAGGAACTCAAAAAACTGTAACAATGAGTAGATAATTTATAACCAGTGAAAAATTGTAGTTTGGAGCATATATTAGTTTCCTAGAGCTGCTGTAAACATTTTCTACAAACTGGATGGCGTAAAACAACAGGGATGTATTCTCTCACAGTTCTGGAAGCTAGAAATCTGAAATCAAAGTATTTCCAGGTCCATGCTCTCTCTGAACGTTCTAGAGAAGAATTTGTCCTTGGCTCTCCCTAGCTTCTGATGGTTGTGGGCAGTCACAGCCATTCCTTGGCTTGTAGCTGCATTCCTCCAATATCTACCTCTGCCTTCACCCGCTCTCTTCCCTTTGTGTGTGTCTTTGTGTCTCCAAATCTTCCTTTCCTTATAAAATTTCCGGCCATCTGATTTAGGGCCCAGTCTGACCTTATCTTGATTATATCTTTAAGACCCTATTTCCAAATAAAGTCACATTCACAGATACCAGGGGTTAGGACATCAGCATAGCCTTTTGAGGGAACATAATTCAACCCACTATAGATAATTATCAAGTAATTATTAGCCTTTCAACCCTAATTTCCACAAGCCAAATCATCTACTAAAAAAGGGGTGAAGTAACGAACCTTGGATATTTCTTATTCAATTAAACCATCAAGTCTCATGACCTCAGAGAAGCACCTGAAAAGAAGTTATTTCTTCAACCCCAATTAAGTTAGTACTTTTTCATGAAGTTGCTCAGCCTTTAACTGTGATATGCTCCCTCTTCAGAAAGTGTTATACAATTAATGACTAAATGCATATGAACGAATTTAGATGAGACGTAGCCTTAGCCTTGGTGGATATTTTTACGGTGCTTTGCTCTTCACACTTCTGGGTTTGAGCACACTGTAGGGGGCTGCGCAATTGAGGAAAACAGAGAGAAGGGGGCAATACATCAGAGTTGTTTTCCCACTTCAAGTGACTTGACTCTAAGCTTTCCCACCAGCTCAGGGTTCTCTGGGGTGGGACGCTTAGCTTCCAAACAACGTGCAAATGCATACTGTGAAACAATATGCAGCCTCCTTCCCGTAAACACCACTGGGAAGAAAGAAAAGGGTGTTTCTCCTTGTTGTCAAATGACTTTGGTCACAAAGGATGTGTGAAAGCAAAGAGGATTTTTCCCCCCTGGCCTCATCACTGCAAATATGTGCTGCTATGCAGACCGGCCCACAGGTCTATAAAATATAAGACCTCTGAATAGAGCTGCTATACACAGAAACAAAGTATAAAGGGCGAGGTGCTTTTTAAAGTCTTTTCACATGACCAATTGAAATACATATTATGATTTTTTTTAAAGAACCTACCATGTTTTACTATTTTTAAGCTATTTGTGAACAATAATTCCTGGGGAAAGATGAATGTGGAGTTGGTTCATTTATTCTACAAGAAATAATTAGGAACAAATTTTAGATGTTTTCATCTTTAACTGTCTTTGTTCTCTTTGATAACTTTTTAAAAATTTCCTACTTTTTCTTATCATTACTTCTTGAAATTTTGACGTGACTGATTTGTAGTCATGAGGCTATCTTTAGAACTTAATATGAGAATGCATGATGCGATTCCTTTTGTTTTTCTCCACCACATTTTCATCACCGTAGTCTTTCCCCAGATCCCATTTTATTCACAGATGCATCCAGTGTAGTTATGTTCTCATGGGTGGCATTGGCTTCTCCCATCACTAGTCCACTTTGTTAGCCAGCATTGTCACAGGCTATGCCAATAAGTCATATTGAACTTTCGCCATGCCATTTCTCAACTGACTCTCTTCTTCCAAAATGCAAAACTCAATTTCCTATTGGCTTTAAAACCTACCGCTAGTAACTCAACACTCCTCCTAGTGGGTTATATTGGGTGCATGCATGCTTACCTCCAAGCAGTTATTTGTTCCTCAACAGTCCCATCTGGAACAAGTTTCTTAAGCAATTTCTGAACCTAAAAATCAAAGCCCTTTCAACATCATTCTTCCGTATACAACTTGGCCTATACTATCTCAGCTCCAGTTTCTTTATCCGTAAAATGAATGGTTGGAATAATTATTATAATCCATGAATTTATGTCTTTTGTACTCCTTTAAACTTGGCACAAGCTCTATTTGCTAAGTGTTGTTTTAAATTAATCTTGTGAAAACTCATAAAGAAATTCTACTTGGTATACGAATATATCGCTTCATCTCCTAATGTATAATCTGTCCCAATTTTCATAAGTAAAAAAGAATATGAAAATAAATTTAATAAATAAAAATATGACTTCACCAAAAACAGATGTTTTGAGAGCTTTTGCTTACACTCTGAGCTCAACTGCTGCTGGCATATTGCTGAGAGGGAACTATTCAATTTAAATTTCAAGTTAAAATAAGTCAGTGATTTTTGCTAGTAATAATTGATGAGTGATGAGCTATTTTATTTTAAAGAGTCAAGTGGAAATTAATCTTCTGAATAGACAGAATGTTGACAAGAATGTTGGTGGTACACTGTAATGTGTAAAATAAGAAAACTACACAATTATTTTTCTTTCTTTTCCTTCTATTGCTATGTAAAAAAGAGAAATCAGAAGATCTTAGAGCCAAAGCAATAAGAGAAAAGATGCTGATCTTTTGACTGAAGATGTGTAATCTGAAAAATAAAATAAATAAAAATACGAGGAAAGCTATCCATTATTAGCATAATGGGTTAAATAAATATTTAAAGTATGCATGGATGATGCAAATGCCTTTTTGGCAGCTAAACTAAATGTGATTTTTTTTTTCTTTAAGATAATCTGAAACTAGAAAGCCAGTCCCAAAATGATCTAGTATTAATATAGGTTAATAAATACCCAATTTATACCTGAGTATATGAAGTAGGTCTGGTTGAAGCTAATAATAAAGAAGTGAGAAAAACTCAATTCTACATATTTACTAAAAATAGACTGATGTTTCTATATAGAATTGTTTCCTTAATTGTAGCATTGCTTAAGTTCAATTCCTTAAAATGTTAACTTTTAAGTAATAAAAAAATGGATGATTTATCAATTTGCATCTCAGCAACATCTCTAACTCTTTAATTTCACTATTTAGTTAGTGTGATGGTGACCATCCGAGATATGAAACTTAAATTCATTTATTCTAACAATTATATTGATTCAAGAAATTTTATTGTTTCCCTAGATGTTATCAGAATTGGATTTTGATGAATGAGGAAATTAGATGTTTATTATTTATTAACGCACATGGCTAGCCATCATGGAATACTTGTGAGAGCTTGTAATTCTCTAGACCCATGGTGTTGTTGACTGCGTTGTGTCCTCCACAAATTCACAAATTCATATGTTGAAACTTCAATCCTTAGTACCTCAGCATAAGAGTGTATCTGGAGATGGAACCATTAAACAAGTGACAAAGTTAAAATGAGGCTCCGGGGTGTTCTAGTTTGGTCCTAATCCAATCTGGCTGGTGTTCTTACAAGAAGAGGACATTTGGCCACACAATGGGACACGAGGCGTGCAAGTGCACAGAGAAAAGACTGCATGAGGACACAGGAAGAAGGCATCCATCTATAAGCCAAGGAGAGAGGCCTCTGAAGAAACCAAACCTGCTGAAAACTTGACCTTGGACTTTTTGGCTCCAGGACTGTAAGAATATAAATTTCTATTGTTTAAGTCCCATAGTCTGTGATGTTTTTGCCATGACAGCCCTAGAAGATTAATACATCCTATGGATAAGAGCCTGAAGCAACTCATAGGAGTTACTTCAGAAACCCACCCGTTTATAACACGGCTCTATCACGGTCTAGTTAGAAGGAATGACTGCACCAAGAGATATCTGCTCAGTTACTCTATACAGCTCTTCGGGTGACCTATTGTCCTATTGTAGGATACGCTGCCAGGGAAGGTCTACCTACATAGGGTCTCCCTGGACAGCCAGACTTCAGTAAGCATCACTACTGAAAACTAATCTTGCTGAACCTCAAGTGATCCCAGTGAGCTAGCTAGCCACCAGCTGCTCTGTGCCTCCCAGAGCCAAGGCTGGGGCGACGTGACCCTACACTGGCATGAATGACCCCAGGCGTGAGTGCCTCCTGGGCTTTTGCACCTTTGGCATTTCACTCTCCTCAGCTGAATTCCAGCCCTGCTGGTGCCGCTCATTTCCCGAGCATTCCTTAGTCCAGGCCCTTGACATTCCCTCAGAACACAGGTAGTTTGGTTGTGGGTACACAGGAGATATTTATAGGACTTGAAAATAAGTGCTAAATGAATAAGTGAGTTCTTCAGGAACTGAGGGGCAAGTTTGCTCTGCCTTGATGCTATAAAAATAGCTTCATAGCATAAGGAGCTCGAAGAACAGAATTTTAACAATGCCTAAAAAGCAGAATCTTCAAAAACCAACCATATGAGGAGATGGATTATAAGCACCACAGAATCTAATTCAAAAATTTCAGAGAAAACGCGGGTTACAAGCCTGGCTCTGCCACTTACCAGCTCTGTAGCGTGGAGCAAATTACAGCCTCTCTGAACCTCTCTTTCCTCATGGGTTTATTTAGATGATTAGAAATAACCCATGTAAAATGACTTAGTTCGTGCCAGGCAAATGGCCTGGACTCATTAAATGGTTCTACACTTATTATCATTGTTTCTTGATTAATGCAAATCTAACCACCATCATCTCAGCAGGCCTCATTTTAGCACTCACATGACGGACATCAGAAATCAAAATTGACCTTAGCAATGATTTAGTCCAGTCTCCTCATTTTTCAGAGAAAATTAATGCCCAGAGAAATTAAATGACTAGCCCCAGGTTATAGAGCCAGTTGGTGGCAGTGACAGTGTCAGCCACAGAACATATGATTTCTTACTCAGGTTCAGAATACTTTCCATTTCAGAGAATTTCTTTAATAGCAGTACACATATCTTAATAAACATGCATTTTTATATGTGTACTAATTATATATTGTCAGTGAACTGAAATAAATGGCATGATGATTAAATCGAAGTGCCAAGGTAGTGCCGCACATTTACACTCAGGACATTCCAACGTGCAAAGTAATTGAGGGTTCTCGACTGCCCAGCAAATCTAATCTTTATCCCAGGCCCGACCCTGCCCAATAAGGACAGAGTTCATGGTAGAAATTTTAACTGGCTAATTAATAGCATCTCAGGCTCTGGATTAAATGTTTTGTTGTTTTTTGCTTTTTGTTTTGTTTTGTTTTGTTTCAGGAAAGTGTTCTGTGTTCCAGACTGCCACACGCAAGTCTCAAAGTGGCAAATGGGAGTGTGAAGAGGGGACACAAGGGAATCTCATGCCTTTGCAGAAGTGGAGGAGAGACCTGGGACTCCTGCACTGACCTCTGGGCTGTCCAGGTGCTCCCAGGTGTCAGCTGTAGGATGACTGGTCCCTCCTCAGGATTCCTGCACTATGTTCTGAGGTACGGCGTAAACCTGTCACTTGGTCTCTTAGACACGTCAGGTCGTGACGGTCCACTCCTCTTATTTTCAAACACAGCCCCCACCCTCACCCCCACGTGGTGCCCGATTAACCTTTGTGCTGTGGCTTCTGCACCATGATCACCTGTCTCTTGTCAGGGAGGCCCCAGGTAGGCCTCCTGACTCGGGCCTCAGCCACCTTCCACCCCCTTCACGGGGCACTGGGCACTGCTGAGTCTTCTCCGTGCGCCACAAAACAAGGGCAGCTCTGAGCCTTTTTTCAGACACCCTCTCTGCTTAATTCTGCCATTTTCTCAGATACTCTGTCTGCTTAATGCTGCCATGTCTTCATTTTTTTCTGTGCCATGTCTGACCCATGTTACTATAAATACCGCAGTGTGGAGGTTGTCTTTTCAGAGTTCAAAATAGAAGTGGGCAAAACCCCTTCTGATTTGTCTTTCCCCTCAATTAACTCCACACCTCTGACTGGGATTTCACAATAGCTGGTGAAAGCTATGACCCTTTTGTCACACTCTCTTTTTTCTCCACCTTGGTGTCTGTCTTTCTTCCCAGACTTCATTGGATCATAAGGAACTCTCATGACCCTTTCCCTTCAGTCTACTTCAAACTCTTCTTCTGACATAATTTCCTGTGCCTTCTCTGTACTTTGGATATTAAATACCTATGATTTGAGGCAGATAGGCTAGGATCTCAATACTCGAATCACGGGAATCTAGGAACTAGTGTTTAATTAGGACAAATAATATTAGAATTTATGTCAAAAAATTGCTTAACACCCTTCAAAGATTTTTCTTTTCACTTGGAATAAAATACAGACTTTCTACTCTAACTTGGAGGGCCTAGTATCCCCTCCCTCCACCTTCCAACCTTATTTCAATCCTCTCCATTCTTGGTCACTCACCCCAAACACATATATCATAACAAGGAAGCCCATTCCCCATTCAGAGTCTTTTTTTTTTTTTTTTCCTCATTCCATTTTCTGCATCTTCACAAACCCGGCTTCTTCTTATCTTTGAGGTCTCAGCCTAAAAATCACCTTTCCAAAGAGGAATCCTCTGAACTTCTTACAGAAAATTTCCAGAAATAAATACTCATTGCCTCCAGACATTTGTTTCTAGCATTGCACCATGGTTATATCCGTCATAGTACTTAAGATACATAGTACTTAAGGGGGTTTCTTTTATCATTTCTCAATAGAACAGAAAATGCATGATATCAGAGAGTGTGCACTAAGCTTATTCACCATTTTTTCCCTAAATATAACTAAATAGTGTCTGGAGGTTAGTAGTTACTCAATAAGGAAGGAATTAATGAATATATGTTGATGTGCTAGGAATCATCATAAAGCTGACATTTATATGTAGATTATTTATACTGTTGAGACTATTACAAAGTCCACAATACAGAATTATGGCATATAAAACCTCAAAATCCTGTGACATTTTTTAACCTAAGTATGTAATTTTCCAAAAATGATTGAATGACACGTATTTAAAAAAGAAAAACCTTAGAATTTGACCATATTTCAAACTTACATCTTATTATCTAATTACTTAATCCATTTTATTACTACTTATTTTGCAATATTTCTTTTCTCCATTGTGCTTTCTTTTATGTAAAACATCTGTTATCTCTGTTGCACAAACTTGAACATCCTCTTAATAAATGACAGTTGCAGCTGACCCTTGAACAACAGGGGTCTGAACCGTTCTGGTCCACTTAAGTGCAGATCTTTTTTTATAAATACAGCACAGCATTATAAACGTATTTTCTCTTCCTTATAATTCTCTTATTAACATGTTCTACTCTGTAGTTTACTTGATTTTTAGAATATAGTCTATAATACATATACCATACAAAATATGTGTTAATCAAATGTTATTGGTAAGACTTCTCCTCAACAATAGGCTATTCGTAGTTAAGTTTGGGGGAAGTCCAGAGCTACACACAGGCTTTTCATTATGCGGGAGTTGGCACCCCTAACTGCTACATTGTTCAAGGATCACCTGTAATCAAAGGTCTGTTTCTCATCTGTATAAACATATGTAGATATACATTTATGGAATTTTTACTAAAAACTAAATTTACACTAAAATGGTATAAGAATTGATTATTCTAATAGGGATATTGAGGCTGTAATAAAGAGTAATTGTCACCTGATGTTGTTGGTACCTTGTAATGAATCCCATCAAAGCGTTTTTTTGTTTTGTTTTGTTTTTTTGTTTTTTTTTTTCAGTTAAAACTGGTAGAAAAATGACTGAGCAATGGCTGTTTCTTCATTATTTCCTTTTCCTCTTTTCTTCTAGGATAAAATGGAAAACACGTTATTAAAATACCAATTATATTACTCAACTGGAATATGCATAAAGATAAACTCACAAGGAACAAGATTTAATAGAATTTTGTAAGTAGGCTTGCATTGTAATTTTCATTTAATTGTCCGTTATTCAGAATTAAACCTCTGTTTTTCTCCAATAGCTCAATTACCTACTTAGAAAGTCATTTTGTTGTATGGCAGAAACTATTCATTTCTATATATTTTTCTTTTAATTAACCATTGCTTCATGCGGGTTCTAGATTTATAGTTTGAATCTTGAAACAATAGATTTTACATATGTTGGGTTGGATTGGAGGTTAATGGTTTTAATTGCCCAGTTATAATTTGGCTTCCACCTAAATAGGGTGTTTTATACCAGTGTTTTTTTCTGCCTGTATCCTCCCCCATCAACTTCTAAAATAAGAAAAAAACAAAATCCTTATTTTTTATTCCCTGCATGATTCAACGGTACTAAAATTTATACAAGAAACAATAATCATACTGAGATAGAGGCTTTCCCTAATTCTGTAACAATATTTATTCCTCAAGAAAGTGCACCACATCTCTGCCTTTTATTTAAGTGTTCACTCATTTGCCATATTCATTTGCCACACTCTTATTTAAAAAAAAATATGCAGGTATTCTTTAATTATAAGCATAATTGGTAATTTAAATTTTATTTTCTTTCCATATTGATTAAACAGAAAAAAAAACTTTGCTCTTTTTTCTTTCAAAATGTATATTTATTTTATGAATAACACATGGATTGTTAATTTCTTCACAGCCTCCCATGACCAGTTTAACTGGAAGATGAGTCATATTACCTGCCCTCAATTAATGTGCAAACTATGGTATTTATAGGTTAATTTTCTAGGTGTTTGTTTCAGCCATGTCTTTTGTACAGAATGTTGTAAATTTTGTATATCATAAAAAATTATTTTTAGTAGTTTTTGCTTCAGTATTTCTTTAATTCTCATAAACTACTGACAGATAACTAGAGAGCAGTCGAAACTTGCAACTGTTTTGTACTTGGAAGATTTTCTTTAAAGGAACTTAAAATTGCTGAATATATTCTAGCTGTAAAGCTAAAATGCTATGGTTAGTAATGTTCCATACTTTACAAAAGTTTTCATATGATGAATTAACTCTTTAATTATAGAACTTGTAATCATTTTGTTCTTGGTTAAATAATTGAGACACTGGCTAGTGAGGTTTGATTTATCTTTTTACTTTTAATCTCTATATGAAATTAATAAAAATATGATTCTATTTTATTCTTTGTAACTAATTTCCTGCCTTCTCCTCCTCTTTCCTTCTTCATCCTTCTACTTTTTTTTAATTCTCCTCCTCCTTTCCCTTTTTCCCTCCCTCCATTTTTCCCTCCCCCCATTTTTTTCTTTGTACCACTTACAGGGAAGAAGTGTACCTTTGTACCCTTTTAGTGTTTGTCAGTACACTTTGACAAACACCTGTACTACTCTTACTCAGTCTCTTGAATATAAAGTAATCCCTACTGGATTATCATTATTGCTTTAGTGCTCTGTAGAAAGAGTTTGTTTGTTTATACAGCTAGCTGTATTTTAACTAGATAAAAGTTAATAATAAATTTTAATAATTAAAATGCATTTAATTGTATTTCTGTCTCCAAATTTTAGAGATTTATTGCTATTTTTGATGGAATCATATAAAATTGTTACAGCAAGTTTTATAAAGATAGATTATAAAAGTTTTAAATTTCCATTGAAAAATTAAATTAACACAGAAGTTTTGAAGAAAAAAAGCCAAAGTTCTTCCCTTATCATCTTTAATTTTTCACACAAAAGGCATTACTGGTAAGTATACTTCCATAATAATTTTGTGACTATATATAGACATCCATACAAATATATAAACACATATATATATATATTTATTTATTTTAGCAATTTCTTTTTAAAAATAGGTTCCACACCCAGCATAGAGCCCAATATAGGACTCGAACTCATGACCCTAATGGTCAAGGACTCTTGAGCTGAGACCAAGAGTCAGATGCTAACCAACTGAGCCACCCAAGCGCTCCAACACATAAATACATTTTTAATTAAAAATTGGATCACAAAATACAGACTGTTTCAAAATCAGATTTTTAAGTGAATAATTTTTCATGGGTATCTGTATCCGTATTTCAAACTATTTTAAATTTAGATGCTTAGACAAGTACTATAATAAGTGATATAGAAATGACATTCATATTATTGACGTTATGTGTTTTTTATCTTTACAAAATGGAGGAGCAGAACAAAAACAGAAGTCTAAGCATGGTTCAGGTGAAATCATATTAAATTGCATTAGGAGATTTATTTGAAATTCCAGAATTTGCTACTTTTTGGGCTTCGTTTCTTTACTTGAGAAATACATATGGGACAAGATGAGAAGATATCAGTCTGGTTGATGTCTGATAATCTGTAATAATAGCAATTTATAATTCTGTAATAGGGACATCTGGGTGGCTCAGCAGTTGAGCATCTGTCTTGGTCTGAGGGCATGATTCCAGGGTCCTGGGATCGAGTCCCACATCGGGCTCCCTGCATGGAGCCTGCTTCTCCCTCCGCCTGTGTCTCTGACTCTCTCCCTGTGTCTCTCATGAATAAATAAGTAAACTCTGAAAAAAAATAATTCTGTAATAAAGGTTAGAGACACAATAATAATAATGGTGATAGCAATAATGGAATAAGTAGATTGCATTGTTTATTAAAATATCATTTTAAATAATGTTACCCAAATTAGCTGTATTCTGAATAAGAACTCTATTTTTCTTTCCTATACAGTTCTAAGCTTAATCCTCAAAGTCATCCGAGATCTAGGCTCCTTCTATTTCTGCCATCTGAACAATAGCTTTCATCTCGTAGGCCAAAAAGGCTGTTCTAGCTCCCGCTGTCATGGCCACATTCCAGCCAGCCAGATGAAAAAGATGGGAAATGGAATGCTGTCTCACGCCCTTTAAAGGCATTGTCCAGAAGTGGCACACACTTCTAATCTACTCCTTCAGCCAGAACTTTATCACCTGGTTGTACCTAACTTCAGGCAAAGATGGGAAACAAAGTATTTCTGTGTGTTTAGCAAAAAAATTTCATTGCATAAAAAAATGATCTGAGTGGATATAAGGGACAACTAATATTTCTTTTACATACTGACGTTGACAGGAGCAATCTAAAAAGATTTTGGAATGCTTTATCTTATTTGATAAGGGAGACCATGGGTAGCTGGAGATGGATACTTTAATATTCATGAAATCTATGATTTTATAAAGAAAAATGATGTGCCTAAGAGATTCTTGGGTTAAAAATTAGCTTATCTTCTTTCACCCTGGCAATTTATCTCTTATGTCAATTATAATTTGACTGTTTTCATCCTTGTGTATGCCACCACTCCCCCACTCCTGTAAGTAGAAAGAGTAGAATTGTTGTGCCTTTCCTACTCCTCTTGGTTAAATCGTTTAACTTCATTTTGTCTGAGTTTTTCCACCTGCTAAATGCTGAGCACAATGTGTGCTATTTCCGTAGAAAGGCATAGAAAACTACTTCATAAAAAAATAAAGATAATTACAAATATTAAGTAATTTGATAGATGTTATGCTTAAAGGAAAAAATCATAACCACCAATTATTTATTGCCAGCAAGACCTAGGCACTCTCTTGAACCCTTTAAATATATCTTATTTAATTTAGTCTCCACAACAACCAACCATATAGTTCACTTCATAGTTTCTCTACTTCAGATTTGAGAAAACCAAAGCTCAGAAGAGGTCAGATGTTTTACCCACAGTATCACTTTCATGACACTTTTGAATAAAAGAGCGGAATAACCTGGATAGCTCAGTGGTTGAGTGTCTGCCTTCAGCTCAGGTCACGATCCCAGCATCCTGGGATGGAGTCCCGCATCAGGCTCCTTGCAGGGAGCCTGCTTCTCCCTCTGCCTATGTCTCTGCCTCTCTCTCTGTGTCTCTCATGAATAAATAAATTTAAAAATCTTTTAAAATAAAGACTAGAATATCCATCTGAATTGGCTTACTGTAGTGAGTTCCACAGTGTGCAGCATAGTAAGTACATCATAAGTAAGAACTAAATAGTTCTAAGACTGATGGTATCAAAACCAAAGGCTCCTGTTCCTTTTCCTGAAGGTCATCTTTGTCACACTATTTTTGTCCCCATTTAATGACTGACAGGTGATATTTCTTGAAGTCCACTGCACTCATCTTTAACTTGAATAGCCATCCATCTTAGTCCACCCCTTTGCAAAATCAGCACTGAAACCCAAGGATGCTCTGGCACATTGTTGGTCTGGTTGAGTGAATGTTGAGGCCTCTAAAGACAGGGAGGTTGACTTTTCATTTCTGTAGAGTATTACCTTGTAAGGTGGACAATGTGCGCTGACATGGAAACCCAGAGACGGTTTCATCATGGCTAATGACAGTGTACCTAAATTGCAGGCCCTGAACTTCCGGTACTTCACTCTTCACGAGACTAATGTTTATTCGGAACAATAAATATAAGGTCTATGACACCTTTAAAGTCATGCTTGAATGTGTTCTGACCACTGATGAATGATGGTAGCTGTTTCATGCCTTGCTAAACATACTTGGTTTTTCACGAGTAATAGATTCTGAAAGTAGGAGTATTCACAGTGGGTGCTAGAAAAGTACACATATTAATTTTATAAACTGTAGCTCAGACTTGAGTCCACTTCTTCAGGGGATGATATTAATAGTTTTGCAATCCAGTCTTGACTCTCATAAGTGCTGAGCAGCTGTGGGCAGGGGTGTTTTCTCAAAATCCAATTCTGCACTATGCTTGAGCTCTGTTTCTGACAAGAAAGCTAAAGAATGTGGCTCACTGGCCCTTTTGAAGACCCTGTGAAATAATGAATTTTTTAAAGATTGATTGATTTATGGAAGGAGGGAGGGATAGAGAAAGAGGGAGAGAGAACCTCACACAGAATCTGCACTGAATGCAGAGCCCAGCATGGAACTTGATCCCACAACCCGTGAGATCATGACCTGAGTCAAAACCAAGAGTCTGAAGCTTAACTGACTGAATCCTCCAGATGCCTTGAGATAATGTACTTTAAATAATTTCTTTTCTGTCTAAATTAATCACAGTGGACTTTATTATTTGCAAGCGCTTTGAAGACACAGCCATGGAATCTGATTAAAAAGTTTAGATTCATTCATTCATTGGATCAGATGTTTACTATTCCATTTATTAATTCTCTTTGCCCTTCTTGATTAAATTGCCTCATTTAAGATATTTATCGGAAAAAAAAATAAGATATTTATCGGGCACCAACTTCATGCATGTCAATTTATTAGTTTTGGGCGGAGTTTAAAAATAAATCCATTAGATAAGGACCCTGATCACAAGGAACTTGTGCCACGTTGATTGAACTATGCTAGAAAACAGAAAGTGGCCAGTGCTCTGGGAGAGGTACAGAGGTACTTTGTTATAAAGTCTCAGAGGAGAGAGAATGATTTGGTATGGGAGAAGAGAGTCACCTTTCTTAGAGGAAAGAGAAGACATAGGGGATGGGACTAAAAGTTTGGAAAAATTTGGACAGGAAGATGAAGAGATAGAGAAGGCATAAAGGGGAGAGAGTATGTGAAATATATGACCAACAGGCATCCTTAGTTTTAATGCAGCATGAATGAACCTGAAAAGGAACAAAGCAGGAAAGGCCAGATCACAGAGTTTTCATTTAGTTCCCCACATTTTGACTTTAATTTGTAGACCAGAGAGAACCCTTGGAAGATTCTGACAAGGGAGTATTTTGAGAAGATATTCTTTTATATATTTATTGGCTTAATGGAGATGTAATTCACATAGCCTATCATTTGTCGATTTAAAATGTCAAATTTAAGTTTTTTGTATCCATGATGATTTGTAGTTTTCACACTATAGATTTTCCACCTTTCTTAAATTTTTCCTAAGTATTTTATTTTTGGTGTATTATTAATGAAATCATTTTAATTTCATTTTTGGATTATTATGAGTGCATAGAAATGCAATGGACTCAGGACAACCGGGTGGCACAGTCAGTGAAGCATCTGACTCTTGGTTTTAGCTCAGGTCCTGATCTCAGGGTCATGATCTCAGGGTCCTGAGGTGAAGCCCTGCATCAAGCCCCACGTTGAGCTCTGTGCTCAGCATGGACCTTACTTTAGATTCTCTCTCCCTCTCCCTGTGTTCCTCCCACTTGTGCATGCTCTCTCACTCTCTCTAATAAATAAATACATACATACTTGCATACCTTTAAAGAAATTCAATGACCTCAAAATGAATTAAAGAACTAAATATAAGACCTGAAGCCATAAAACTCATACAAGAAAATAGGCAATAGTCTCCTTGACATCAGTTTTGGCAATGATTTGCTGGATCTAGCACCAAAAACAAAGGCAACAAAAGTAGAATAAGCAAGTGGGACTCCATGAAATAGAAAACTTTTGCACAGCAAAGGAAACCACCAACAAAATGAAAAAGCAATCCACTGAATGGGAGAAAATATTTGCAAATCATGTATCTAATACCCCCAAATACAAAGAATTCATACAACTTAAGAGTAAAAAAAAAAAGAAATCCAATTAAAAATAAGCAGAAGATCTGAACATTTTTCTGAAGGCATACAAACAGTCAATAGGTACATGAAAGGATGCTCAAAACACAAATTAGGGAAAAGCAAATCAAAACCACAATGGCATATCACCTCACACTTGCTAAAATGACTATTATCAAAAAGAAATAACAAATATTGGCAAGGATGTGGAGAAAAGGGAACCCTTGTGCGGTGTTTGTGGGAATGCGAATTGGTGTAGCCATGTGGACAACACCACACAGATCCCTCAAAAAATTAAAAGCAAAACTACCATATGATTCTGCAATTCTGCTTCTGAGTATTAATCCAAAGACACTGAAAAAACCAACTAAAAAAGATATATGTACCCCATGTTTATTGCGGTATTATTTTCAATAGCCAAATAATGGAAGCAACCTAAATGTCCATCGATGGATGCATAAAGAAACAGAATATTATTCAACCAATAAAAAAGAAGGAAATCCCAGAGAATAAATTTTAAAAGTGCTCATCACAAGAAAAAAAAATATTGTAACTATGTATGGTGGAGGATGTTAACTAGATCTGTTGTGGTGATTGTTTTTCAATATATATAAATAATACATCACTACATTGTACACCTGAAACTAATATAATATGTCAATTTTACTTTAAAAAAAAGGAAAGGAAAGGAAAGGAAAGGAAAGGAAAGGAAAGGAAAGGAAAGGAAAGGAAAGGAAAGGAAAAGAAAGAAAAGGAAAGGAAAGGAAAAGGAAAAGGAAAAGAAAAAGGAAAGGAAAAAGAAGGAAATTTTGCCATTTGAGACAAGATGGATGAAACTTGAGGGCATTAAGCTAAGTGAAATAACTGAAACAGAGAAAGTCAAATACTGTATGATTTGCTAATACATGTTCTAAAAAAAGCCCAGGCAATAACAAAACAATCAAACAAACAAACTGAGCTCATAGATACAGAGAAGAGATTGGTGGCTGCCAGAGGCAGAGGGGGGAGTCGGTGGACAAAATAGGTGAAGGAAGTTAAACTTCTAGCTATAATATATATAAGTAACGGGATATATGTACAGCAAGGTGTCTATAGTTAATACTATATGACATATTTGAAAGTTGCTAAGGGAATAGATCTTAAAAGATTTTATCACAAGGGAAAAAATGCAACGGATTTTTGAACATTCATCTTGTATCCTGAAACCCTGCTGAACTCATTTTTTAGTGAATAGTTTTTTTAGTGCTTTCCTTAGCATTTTCTTACAGATGAGATTATGTCATCTGCAAATAGAGATATCTTCATTTCTTCCTTTCCAATATGGATTTCCTTTCTTTCTTTTCTTGCTAATTTCTTTAGTTAAACTTCCAGTAAAAGATTGAATAGTAGTGGTAAGAATAAACTTGCTGTTCCTGTTTTTCACCACTACGCTTGATGTTAGCTGTTTGCTTTCCATAGATGCCATTTATTAGGTTAAGGAAGTTCTCTTCTTAGGTTTTTTTTTTTTTTTTTTTTTTTTTTTTTAGTATTTTTGTTATGAAGGTCCTTCTGGTATCTGTATATGCAAGGGATTGGAAATTGAGGATAATGAAGATATTATGCAAAAAGCAAAGCAAAAGGTGATGATGGTCTAAATTAGAGCACAAAATTTAACATAGCTACTGAGGAGAGGGATATTGAAGAGATGCAAATGGTAAGTACTGTTGACTGAGTTGACAGGGGTGAAATGCAGAGGGAGGTGCCTTCCTGGGTATGATGTGAGGGTGGTAAACATAACATGGTTATGAAGAGTCTGGGTTAAAATCTCCAACTTGACTCTGATAGTTATGGGAACTTAGCCAGGCAAGTCAGCCTCTTTGTGGCCTCATTTCCTTAGCTATAGAATCTAGATAATAAGGACTGCCTCACAGATTTTCTGTGAATATTAAATGCATCATCATGTGTAAAGTCCTTTAAACAATGCCCAGCCCTGAGTGTTACCTGCAATCATCAATATTTCAAAAGAACCTATTTTCCCCTTAGTTTATAAACAAATACAAATGTATAGTCATCAAATTGGTATTTTCTAGTCAAAAAGTAGACATAGAAATAATTTTCTTCTCACAATGAAATGGAAAATGCATTGACTTCATTGGTGGAAAATACTATTTATCATAGGTGAGGTGGGGAACACATCTTTTGAAATAATATATTCACATTTTCAGGGCAACAGCTTCTTTCCCTATTCAGAACCATGACTATTAATGAGCAGACAGCACAAAATAAAGACTCAGAACTGTTTAGAAATAGGTATCCGATTAATAAACATAAAATCTGTCTTTATAAAGTGCATATTAAATAAATCTAGTCAGGGGATCCCTGGGTGGCTCAGCGCTTGAGCACCTGCCTTCGGCCCAGGGCAGGATCCTGGAGTCCCGGGATCGAGTCCCACATCGGGCTCCCTGCATGGAGCCTGCTTCTCCCTCTGCCTGTGTCTCTGCCTCTCTCTCTGTCTCTCTCATGAATAAATAAATAAAATATTTAGATAGATAGATGATAGATAGATAGATAGATAGATAGATAGATAGATAGATGATAGATAGATGATAGTTAAATAAATGTAGTCAAATACAACCATAGCTAAATTGTGTCACACTTGCCTAAGACTGCACATACCTGTTAAACAAAAGGAATCTCATATCTAAGAAACTACTGCAGTTAATTAGCTTCAAAATATTTTATTTTTTTTTAAAGATTTTATTTATTTATCCATGAGGGATACAGAGAGAGAGAGAGAGAGAGGCAGAGACATAGCCAGGGGGAGAAGCAGGCTCTGTGCAAGGAACCGATGTGGGACTTGATCCTGGGACCCCGGGATCACGCCCTGAGCCAAAAGCAGAGCTCAACCACTAAGCCACCCAGTCATCCAAAAATATTTTATATTTGAACTTCTCTTTTATCCACGTCCTGAGTAACATTTAATGAAAACATAGAAATTGGTGATAGCATGGATTATTTTATTTAAAGTGGCTACATTTAATCCTTAACTCAACCTCTGTGTTCATTTAGCAACTTAATAAAACAGAGTAATTCTTTAATAAATGTATTTAAACATTATTCTGAGATCATAGTTTATGAAGTAGATTAAAGCCTATAATGCCCAGAAGAAATATGGCACCATGAAAAATAAGATTCAGTTCACTTACTTATACTTTGTGTTGATAGGAGTGTTAACTTGTTTTCACCTCAAACTATCAGGGATTAAAACCTTAGCAAATATTTTTATCAAAAGGTTTTAAGAACTTAAAAAAGGAAACATTAAAAAACAAGACCTCAGGGCACCTGGATGGCTTAGTCGGTTAAATTGTCTGCCTTTGCCTCAGGTCATGAGCCCAGAGTTGTGGAATAGAGCCCTGTGTAGGGCTCCCTGTGCAATATGGAGCCTGCTCCTCTCTCTGCTCATTCTCTCTCCCAAAAAAATAAATAAAATCTAAAAAAGACCTCTGTGTTTGGGAATCTATCTTACAAAAATAGAAACATTGACAAAGATATATTTCAAAACTGCCTAGAAATTCTAATATGAAAAAGAATATTTTATGTATTTATAATAAATATGCTTTATATATACTCATATATAAATATCTACAACATATAAAAGTTGAAATTAGCCTACACAGTTGACTAGAACAATATGGGGGCTGGAGCGCCAACCCCCCGCATAGTCAAAGATCCACATATAACTTTGACTCCCCAGAAACTTAACTACTGATAGCCTACCATTGACTGGAAGCCTTACTGATGACATAAACAGTCAATTAATACATATTTTATGTTACAGGTATTATATACTGTATTCTGACAATAAAGCTAGAGAAAATATTATTAAGGAAATCATAAGGAAAATGCATTATAGTGCTATACTGTATTTGTGAAAAAATCCACAAATAAGTGCGCCCATATAGTTCAAGCCAGTGTTGGTCAAGAGCCAACTGTATACCCCAAAGTAAGGACTTGATGGTAAAACAGTAAGATGAAATATTTAGCAACCACTCAATCATAGTTTATTTAAAGAAATTTCACTGACTTATGAAATTATGCACAGTATAAAGTAAAAGAGGAAACACAAAACTCTGTTTCCTATTCTAATTTATAACATTCATATATTTTTATCTGCATGTTTCCTCAGTTGTGGTTAGCTATACTATAACAAATCTTTTTCTCTGAGGCCCAGGACTTCTCAAGAAAATGTAATGTTACAGCGCGAAGTTTCTAGTTACTAGACAGGGAACTAAAGAATTTCAAGCCCAGGAGACTTCAATATTAAATTGAGTTAGCAATTTGGTTACTATATAACCAGTTAAATTTAAAGACCAGTGCAAAGTTAGAAACATAAAAATGCTGATTGGCTTTTAGCTTTGTTTTAGGAGGCCCTACGGATTCCTGTTGCTCTGAAATCCACAGCTCCTGGACCACCTTGGATGTGATCAAGGAGTCCATTTCCTGTTTCCTTGCCACTCTTGACCAACATAAGAACTAAATCCAGCTGTGCCCATAAAATGCAAGTGGAAGGCCCTATGATCATCTTTCTATAATAATCAAAAGCAAAAGGGTCTGCACTCACAACTGGACTCAAGACGCCACGTGTATGCCTAGACCTGCTGATATAAATGTAGCTCCTCCTTTGGTCAAACAAGAACAAATAATGTGGGGCTCCCTCTACTCACTTCTCTGTACCATTAGTAAAATGACCAGGATGAATCAGTCCAAGCTATTATAACAAATACCACAGACTGGGGGGGCTTTCCACAATAGACATTTCTTAAATTTTAGTTTTAAACAATAAAACATTTCGTAGAGTTCTATAGTCTTGAAACCAAGAATCAATGTGCCAACTTGGTCAAGTTCTTAGCGAGGCTCTCTTCTTGACTCGCAGATCCCCACCATCTTATTGTGCCCTCACTCAGTAGTGAGTCAGACAGAGCTCAAGTCTCTTCCTCTTATAAGGACACTAATCCCATCACAGGGACCTCACCCTCATAACCTTATCTAAACCCAATTAGCCCCCCCCAAAGCCCCACCTCCAAATATTATCCCATTAGGGGTTAGGGCTTCAACATACAAATTTTGTGGGGACACATTGAGTCCATAACACTAGAGATTTTTCCCCCAATACGTATAGAGAAAATGAGACCTGTCAATAAAACTTGTATGTTTCATAATATTCTGTGAGTTGACTCTAAAGGCTCAGGAATTTTGAGAAGAATCTGCTTCTGATTGCACTTCTGGACCTAGAAATTACGCACTTAAGCAGACTGTACATACATACATATAGATGGATACGGAAACAACAGGAAGAAGTCATCAACATATGTCTTGGAAGTGAAATCATGAGCAAAAATTGTCTTTTACATGTTTAAAAACTATTCTAGTTAAAAAAAATAATCATAAAATATATTCAATTCCAATTATGTAGTGTCTGGTTATAGCCTTTAAGGGCTAGACATTAGATCTAGGTCCATGGTAACATCGACCATGTTAAAGAAGGATCCATTGAACGGAATATAATCTTATTATTTCTTTGTATCCTAGGTTCTGAAAACTTTACATGAAGACATACCAAATGGGATACCAGTTTATATCAGGCTAATGCTAAATAAACTTAGAATTCTGTCTCTGACAGTGGCAAAAAGGGTTACTTCACGAATCACATAGTACCTCTAACTTCACTCTTGGAGACCAAGTCCAATTGAAGTGAGACATGTTAAAAGATGTGAGGTGTGTCCATGACATTTACCAGTCATCATCTTTAAAACAATATTATTCCATATTTAAATGCAAAGGTTTAAATGTACTTGCACTATGCTTGGGTGAATAAAATAAAGTAGCTCCTTTATTATGTCTCCAAGTTACTTGACCTTTCTCTTGATCCTCCTTAGCCTCAGAGAAGGTAAAAATCCTATCCAGTAAATCAAGTAGTCAGCTCAATGCAATAATGGGAATAGTCACCTTAAGCAAAATGCTCAATTTTCTCATTTTATTTCTCCTTTTCTTTTCCTGCCCAGGATGGCATCTGATATATGAGAGAGAGAGAGAGACTTTGTACTAGCGGAGAAAAGTTTCTGCTGTTGGTGCTAATCACTGTGGTATTTTCTGACTACTTTAGCCACCTCTCCTCACATGTATTCAGCTTCTCCTAGTGAGTGTTCACCTTGTTGCTGTTTTTGGCTCCAGTGTAATGTCTATTTCAGCCTGGCCGTCTGGTCTCTGTCAGAGCCTGGTCTTTATCCTCAGGTAACCCAGTCTTCTCTGCATTTGTAGGTGACAGAAATCTATTGCTCCCCCACACTTCTGTCTAGACCATGGCCAAAATGTCCTCTCTTCAGCCTCTCCAGAGCCCTTGGAAGGCTTGACTGTTCACCATACACTATGCCCCCCACAAGAGACTGGAGTCCCTCCATACAAGACAGGAACTAGGTACACTGTAAGACAGTTAAACATTATCCCCTTCTTTCCTTAACAACACTGGGATTCCAAGTTTGCTTGCCTGGAGCTGCTCTCCAAGGTCAGGGAGGGGTAGGATATGGGGGTAAGAATTAGGGGAAAGAAGAAACTAACATTGAAGGAGGTATCCCCAAAGTTCAAATCGCATATGGAAGCAAAGTATCCCTGGTTTTCCCTTCATTTTATTTTATTTTATTTTATTTTATTTTATTTTATTTTATTTTATTTTATTTTATTTTATTTATTTTATTTATTTTATTTTATTTTATTTTTCTTTTCTTTTTTTTTCTTTCCTCTTTTCTTTCTTTCTTTCTTTCTTTCTTTCTTTCTTTCTTTCTTTCTTTCTTTCTGTCTTTCTGTCTTTCTTTCTTTCAAGCCTGAGATCAGACCTGAGCCAAAACCAAGAGTCGGATGCTTAACCAACTAGGCCACTCAGGCACCACCCCCCTCATTTTCTTTTTAATGTACCTCCCTTCTCTAGACTCAAACCCCTAAAGAAAGGAAAATCAGGACCTACTTGCCTCATCCTCTCCCTCTCTTGCATCTCTTACTCTTCCTATAATGACCATTTTATTCCTAAAAGGAGCAAGAATCTCTTTTTATAAGTTTTGTGCCATATTCTCATACCATTTTCCACCCAATATGCATCACAGCAGTGTCAATCCACTAGGCATGCCAGAAATCTAGGAATCGTTTCTTTTTTCTTCACTCCCAACACCTAATTCTACCAACTAATCTTGATCCTTGTAATACTCTCTGGGTTTTATTCCCACTTCCATTTTTACTGCAGTCAATGTCTTACTTAAAGTAATAGTCATCATCTTCTGGCTGTACCAATGGCAATATCTCCTACTTATTCCTCCTACAAGTCTCCAACTTGTTCTTCCTGCAACTACTTTTTTTTTTTTTTGTAAGTATAGTTGACACACAATGGTATATTAGCTTTCAGGTGGACAACATAGTTATTTGACAACTCTATACTTATGCTATGCTCACAAGTGTGATTACCATCTGTCACCATATGCTTTACAATACCATTGACTATATTCCCTATAGTGTACCTTTCATCTCCATGACTTATTCACTGCATAACTGGAAATCTATACCTCCTACTCCCCTTCACCCATTTTACTCACCTTTCCCCCCTTTCCCTTGGCAACTATCGCTTTGTTCTCTGTTTTTATAGGTCTGTTTCTGGTTTTTTTGTGTGTTTAGTCACTTGTTTAGTTTTCAATATAAGTTAAATCATATGGCATTTGTTCTCTGTTTTTATAGGTCTGTTTGGGTTTTTTTTGCATGTTTAGTCATTTGTTTTTTAACATAAGCTATATCATATGGTATTTGTCTTTCTCTGTCTGACTTCCATCACATAGCATAATACACTCTAGGTCCACCTGTATTGTCGCAGATATACTACGGAATATTACTCAGCCAAAAAAAGAATGAAATGTTGCCATTTCCTGCAACTACTTTTGCCTGCCATTAGTCATATTTTGCGCCAGTGTACTCCTTAAAAACTTCCTGCTCTACAAGGCTCTCCCTACCTATTTCCTGTCTCACCTCATACCATTTCTCTCCTCACTCTCTGTGCTGCTTGATCCATATTGAATGATTTCCTTTACTGTTCCTGGTTAACTCAAAGTCATTCTTCAGATCCAAGCTCAAATATAATTTCTTCAAGGAAGCCTTTGTTGAATTTGTTGGACTAGATGCAGTCCCCTTATTAGAGATCATTATAGCTTTTTTTAATAGCACATTATGTAATTCATTTCTTTGACAGCTGATATACTGTAAATTCTATAATGGCAAATCATATCTATTTAGGTTTTTGTTATATTTGCTACTATATTTTTATTACTGTATTTTTATATTTTTATATTTATTACTTAGCATTTTTATAGTACCTGGAATATAATGGGTATTTAACAACTATTTGTGAAATAAATTAAGTGATATTGATATGACTTTGAATTTTATTGGATGTAGAATATAAACAGTATGAAGTAGTCAAAGATGGTCATAAGTGATAGAAGGCTTATATGTACGATGTTCCTGTGTCAGATATTAAATTAAATATTTTGCTTCCCCAGTCATAAATATTAGAGAAAATATTTTATGCTGATCTTCACTGAGTTATAATTGACATTATATAAGATATTTTGAGTTTTATCATGAACTTTAAGTCATCAAAATTGAAATTAAGCACTTTGAGTTATATGCATATAAAGCAGCCGGGTTGTGAATATTTAAATATCTAGAGATACTTCAAATGTTATGACATAAATAAATACATGATCAATCCCGGACTCTATATAACACTAGAGCAAATAATCTAAAATTTTCTGTATTTGCTAATTTTTTATATTATCAAAAATTTTAAAAATGATTATATGCAGTAATAGAATTGATTTATTATTACTAATTAATTCAGTGATAACTTCAAAGTACTTGAAAAGATTCAAATTATTATATGAAATTCCAATTAATTGGGATAGATTTGACAGCTGATAAAAACTCTTCTTTGATTATCTTCCCAAAATTTCGTGATAAATTGGCACTTTTTAAATAATGATACTGGAAAGAGATTGAGTGGTAAAAATAATTCTTTAAGATGACTCAGATTTTTATCGCTGTGCCATTTTTAATCACATAAGAACGTGTTAATTTTAATTTGGTCTGTCACTAAAATACAATAAGTGATTTTTGAAGACTTTCCCCAGTAACTGTGAGAGGTATTCACATTTTATAAGGATATTAAAATGTCAATGTACAATTTTTTTTAAAAACATGGATAGGTAGATTTACTAAACTCCAGGAAGGAAAAGATCATGTCACACAGCATAAATTTCAGTTTTATCACTACTCAAAACATATAATTTGAAAACTTTCCAAATTAGTGTTAAAATTTATATTTAGGATATTAAAACCAGCCTGGATGAAATCGGTAGTATTTCTTTTACAGACATGTGCGCACACACACACACACGCATGCATACATACACACACCAAAATAGACTATGTTAAAATTGACCTGGGTTTATTTTCTAATTTCCACATTAGATTCAGATGAACTTTTTTCAGGGATGCTCCCATTTATATATTTTAAAAGGTTACACATAACTCTTACATAAGTAAGGATATGAAGTTTGCCTTCTTAGAAAGTGTTTTTCCCATTAAAAAACAAACCAAAAAACAGATGCACCATTGCCTGTTTCACAGTCAGAGCCAATCTGAAATGGCTGATGCTAGCTCAGGGAAGTCATAAAGAGATCAAATGACTTCTGGGCCAATGGAAAGCCCTACTGTCTAAGTGCTTTTCAGGCCAATTTGAAGAAGTAATTAGACTTACTGGAAGCTTGTGTGAATAATGCTGCAAGTACAATTATGAATGCCCAGACACACTGCTCTCGGTATAGAAGACCCTGACTCCTGATTCTGATGGAATATATGTAAAAGTCGAGATCTTGATATTAGAATGCGTAAAATGAAAGTGATGTGATGCTATATGAAAAACCAAGGTTCATTTCTGGAATTAGTTGTCATTAGGTAAAAAGCCAGCTATTAATCAAGTGAAATATAATCATATGGTCCTCCTATCTGTCTTTAGCACTCAGCTTTTCTTGTTCTCAATGTAGACAAATGACTATAAATCAAAGGAGTTTACAGATAACAATAGAAAAGGCTTCTAAGAACTAAAAATCAATAAACACATGGCAATGGCAGGCCATTGTAATGCAATTAGGGGATGTTGTGTGGATGCCTCTGAAGTGCCTATAAATGAATGTAACTTCAGTATCGTTGCCAAATGAGTCCAATGTCCCACAAATGAACTGAAAACAAAGTGCCTGGAATATTGTATCTGCAGTGTCACTTGAAGATGACTGCTGTGCTGTATTACTGCAGTGATTTGCTGGAAATAGCATGGCACATATAACTACCGAGATACTGTATTTAAGCCTCATCTCATTCTAATGAAAAACATGTTCACCATTCATGAGGGTTTGTATGTCACCAGCGTTAGTATTCAGCATGACTGAAAAAGATTGAAAAGATGTTTTATTCAGTGTCTGACTACTGGCTGATTCTGACAATATTAAAAATATTCATTACAAAGTTGTAATAATAAAGCAAAAAGAACGCAGAGTGCAACTTTGGTTTCTATTAATTTCAAACATGGAATAGTGCAATGTTCAATACTTGGATACGTTCTAGGGAGTTTTGTTTTTCTCTTTCTAATAGAAAACTAGTGTGTTAACTATCATCTGGCAGCTTTAATAAACGTGCACTATTTTCATTATCCTTTCACAAACTCTTATTTCATTAGTACTTTTTATGTGCGAAGCAATAATTACTTTACAAATATTAACTCATTTAATCCTCATAACAATCCTGTGACGTAGGTACATTAGCCCCATTGGCAGTTAAGGAAGCTAAAACACAGAGAGAGGGTAAGTACTGAGCCATGGTCACCGATCTAAGTGATTGCAGGGGCCTGGTTTGAACCCAGAGAGTCTGCTTTAGAGTACTGGGTTTGAGGTTTGACCTGCAACATATATAATAGTAGGTATGCAATGGGAATCATCACAGGGTTTGTAAAAATATTTTTATATCCAGATCCACCTGTTCCCACATCCCTACCCCAAATTTTTATTTAATGAGTCTGGGATTAGACCCAGGCATCTCCAATTTTAATAAGATTTTACAGTGACTTTGGTGCTGTTATTTTGTTGGCCACCCTTTGAACATACTGATTTGGAAATGGCAGGTTATAGCCATAATATTAGAGTCTTTATTCTTGTTCCATTTTATGTTCATCCACAGTAATTTTTGTAACCAACTGATTAAAGCTACACCAGCACTCATTCTGCTCCTAAATAGAGTGAGTTCAGAGACAAAAAGCCCATATGGCTCATGCTGCCATTTTCAATTATCACTGAGGTCTGACCCTTCATAGATCAAACACTTTTAGGGATATTATTTATTAATCTACAGTAATTAGTGAGCCAAGAACTATATAAATTTTTGTTAACAGAAACAGTCATGAGAATCTTTACTTAAACGACTAAGATGCATGTCTTCTGGAGTCTTTGTATTCTCTTAAACTTTTTTTTCTTTTTTTTCTTCATCCACAATAATCTAGGATGAAAATTTCTTTTTGTTTTTCAAATGAATACTCCCTACTAGCACTACAATAGTTAATTGAGTATTTCCATTTTATAAAATATCTTTGAGTGTAATGACTGCAAGTACTTTGTTGAATATTCATTAACCATCCTTTTCTCACAGGGCACATAAATCCTCTGAAATGCAATACATATACACTTTAAACTTTGACATAAAATACTCATATTTCTAAGATAAAGGAGTTTTTCTTCTTTAAGCACTCTCTCAAATCATATATAATCAGGAACATTGGCAACATTGCTGCTATGAGAAGGACAGAGAGAACATCAAGAAATCCAAATGAATTCAAACCCATTAAATGTAATGGTGTGGTAAATCTCAGTGTACCATCTGCTGTAGAACACTGATACACTATTGGAATTCCACATCTTATTTACATAACAGATAAGAATGTGCCAGTAGATTTATATGGTGAATAAATACCCGGAGACAAAACTAAGTTTTTCCTATATTCACATCTGGGGATATCCACATCTGTATAAAATTTAACCTATTTCTGGTTTGCTATTCTAGGAAAATTTAAAATGTCACCTTGTCCAAATGTTATCAGTAATGTTGCCAGTAAAAACCAAATAATCAATAAAAGAAACAAAGAGTTCATATACAAAACTGTGTGAATTGTGAAATTTACCCAACGAATTCTATCCCCTCAATACTGATATGCATATTTAAAGAATAGAACTATAAGACTATAGTAGATGCTTAATATATCTGTGCTTACATTCAACAAATAACTTGGTAGTAATTCTTTCTGAGGGATGTTAGACTCACATTTACTCATAAACACTTTAGAAATTAGGGTAGTAATTAAAATCACATTAAATTTATACAACTAATTAAGTTCAAATGCTTTGAAATCTATAATATTTAAGTGAGATCCTAAAAACTAAAACAAGTTTGTAAGAAACTAAAATCAAATTTTAAAGTGAAGTAGTCTCTTGCCCTGGAATTCAAATTAATTTCCCCTTTCTTCTTTTGCTTTTACTTAAGGGTTTACCTTAACTGTACATGAATCACAAAGTCTATAGACATTTTCATGAAGTATGTCCTACATGAGATCACATTATCTATCTCTACATGTATCTTTTTCAGAAGCTGAAACAAGGTATTTTTATGAGCTATGCATAGCTTCATCTGCATTATTTTTAAAGTATTTTTTTTAACCGAAAGGGGATAAAGAGGAAATTGATTATTTTTTCAGGATGGCATCTCAAAACTCATGAGATACGAAATTTCTGCTGGATCCTCTTGTGTGACTTTCCTCACTAGCAGTGTCAAATAATTAAGCACTTTTGCATTTATACTCGGCAACCAGGTTTTAATTAAATACAGTTCTCATCTCTTCAACTGCTCTTACCAAACCTCCAGAAGTTGAAGAGTGTTGCTGTTGACAATGGCAGTCCACCAAGTGGAAAATTATGCAAAGAAAATTGGGAAAGTAGGAAAAATGCCAGGCCTGGTGCCTTAGGGAAGGTGGAGAATATGAAAGTAACTACAGTACAGAGCATTTTGGTTATTGCTGTTGGCACTCTTCTTGATTATGTAATTGACTTTGCAAATTGATATATTACATGTTTATTACTTATTATCAAATCACAGGAATAGGAAACAATTTTGTTCTTGAAAGAAGGATGGCCCATTACACAAGTCCCATCAAGAATGTATTTGGCTATGTAATTGACCATGGTGGTAAATTGAGCTAATTTTAAAATGGGCTTTGTAAAGCAATATTAATCTGTGATTCCCAATAGTTGGAGACAATTTTTTACCATATTCACATATTTCACATCTTACAGAGGCCCATTTCTTTTTCATACAATTAGAATTTTGCTAAGAGGGACAATTAATTATTATGTAAGTAGACTCCAGATTCACATTTTAAATACTGTGAAACCATGGTGTTGTACTGATTTGTTAACTTTAAAAAATTAGTTTAACTTCATCATCTAACAAAATTCTAAAAAAAAAAAAACAATTATTGGTTACAAATGCTATTCTAATTCTTGTAGTATTTATTAAATACCTATTGTAAATACCTATTGTAATAAATACAATAGGTATTTGCACACAATAAATACCTATTGTGTGCACCAGGCCTGGCATTTTTCCTACTTTCCCAATTTTCTTTGCAGTATTTATTAAATACCTATTGTGTGCGCAATGCCACAAAGAAGTGAGTCTTTGCTCTCAATATGACTTCATTTTTAAATTTCATTGAAGTATAATTATCCTACAGTGTTATATTAGTTTCAAGCATACTATATAATGATTCAAAAGTCCTGTACATTACTCAATGCTTATCATATACTACATTTTCTTTGACCATTTGTCTATAAATGGACACTTAGATTCCTTCCATATCTTGGCTATTGTAAATAATGCTGCAATAAACATAGGGGTGCATGTATCTTTTCAAATTAGTGTTTTCATTTTCTTTGGGTAGATATCCAGTTGGAATTACTGGATCATATGGTAATTCTATTTTTAACTTTTTGAGGAACCTCCATACTGCATCCCACAATGGCTGAACTAATTTGCATTCCCACCAACAGTGCACACAGGTTTCTTTTTCTACTCCTCCTCTCCAACATTGTTATTTCTTGTGTTTTTTGATTCTAGCCATTTTGACAGGTGTAAGTTGATATCTCATTATGAATTTGAGTTTTACTTCCCTCATAATTAGTGATGTTGAACATCTTTTCATATATGATGACCTTGATTTAAACATACATGTAGTGGGTGGAATGGTAATGCTATTCCCAAAAAATAAATGTCTATGCCCTGAAACCTGTGAATGTGACCTTCTACAGAAAAAGGAGTCTTTGAAGATGAAAGATTTTAATAAGAGATTGTCCTAGATTGTGGTGGGCCCTAAGTCTAATGACATGTTCTTAGAAGACATGGAGGCTACAAAAAGATTATGGACCCTTATAAGACACAAATATTATGCTAAGTACAGAAAGACAAATGCTATACAATCTCACTTACATGTGAAATCCAAAATCATCAAACTCATAGAATTAGGAAGTAGAAGGGTTATTGACAGCAGGGCTGGTAGGCAGGGAAATGAAGAGGCAATGGTCAAAAGATATAGTTTTAGGTATGAAAGATAAAGTTCTAGAGATCTATTATACTATTACTATGGTATTGTGCCTATAGCTCACAATATTGTATCATATAGTTAAAATTTTCTAAGAGGGTACATCTTATGTTAAATGTTTTTACTACACACTCATTATCATCATCAATCATGATCATCATCATCACCATCATCAAGAGGACAAGAGGTAATGGGAGGTAATGGATATGTCTATGGCCTTGATGTTGGTGATGGGTTTATGGGTGAATACTTATCCCCAAACTGAGCTCTATGCATTAAATATGTATAGTTCTTTACACGTCAATCATACCTCAATGAAGTGGCTTAAAACCTAGAAAGAGAGAGAGAACAGAGACACAGAGGAGAAGGCCATGTGAAGATGGATACAAAGATTGTAGTTACGTAATCCTAACCTAAGTGACTTTGCAAGTTATCAGGCACAGGAAGAGGCAAGGAAGGACTTTATCCTTGAGAGTTTTCAAAGGGAACATGGCCCTGGAACACATTGATCTTCAGACTTCTGGCCTCCAGAACTATGAGAAACTGTATTTCTACTGTTTTAAGCCACAAAATTTGTAGTAATGTATTATGGGCATTTCTAGGAAACTAGGAACCTTATACAGCTAATACAACAACATGTTTAACACAAAGCATGTACTGCTATGGCATAGAAAGATATGGGCTTTGGAGTTAGAAAGATTGAGCTTTTAACTTAACTATTTATTATTTATGATCTTAGGCACATTATATGAATTTCCCAAGCCTGTGTTCTAAACTGTAACACGGAAGTGGTAGTGTTCAATTACTGTGAGAATTAAATGACATTAGGCTGTGACTGTGGTATGCATGAAACAATAGTGCCAATAATATCTCAGTACTTTCTTGCTCCTTCATTCTCCTCTCTCTTCCTTTGTGTTTTTCTTCATTCCTCCTGTCCAAATAATTAGCTAAAATATTAATTTGTTTGCATTTCATTTGTTATTAACTTGTGGGAAAATGGTAATAAGGAAGAAAAGCAACATTACAAGAAAATAAGATATTTTAAAATCCTGTATTCTTTTTCTAATCATAGATAGTGCTACTTATGAGTAAGTGGAACAGATAAGGACATTTTCTTTAGTCTCCTGAGTGAATAACATATTCTCTTAAAATAATTTCATACTATTTTAACTCATCCTTATTATGTACAAATAAAGAATGCAATATAAAACTTACTTCCCCTCACTTAAGGGATAAATTAACTGAGTCTCAAAGAGGTGAAAGTAAGAATCAATAGAGAAGAGAGAAAGTTTTAGAATATATGATTGGTAGAATAATGGACCCCAAAATGTCTGCATTTTAATCCTTGAGACCTGTATATGCATTATCTTACATAGCAAAAGGAATGTTAAGATATGACTAAGTAAAGGAAAATAAGATTTTCTGGGAATATCAGCATGGGGGAGTCCATGTAAGCATAGGGGGCCTTATGAAAGGAAGACAGGGAAGCAAGAATTAGTAAAGGCAACATGGCAGTGGAAGAAGAGGTGAGATAGATGAAGAGAGAGAGGAAGGAAGAGAAAAAAATGGGGAAATGGGGAGGGAGAGAGGGAAAGAGAAGAAGATGGAGAAAGCAAGGGATCACTGGCAAGAATGCAGATGGCTTCTAGATGCTAGAAAAGGTAAGAAAATGGATCTTCCCCTAGGTCTTCCAGTAGGAGTGCAGTTCAATGGGCAACACCTTGATTTCAGGAATTCTGATTTCTAGGACTATGTAGGACAGTAATTTTGTATTATTTAATATATTAATTTTGTGGAACTTGTGAAAGCAGCAGTAGGAAACTAACACAGAGTCCGTGACTCCTTCTTTGTAATTTTTATTCCCCTCTCAAAAACTTCCCCAAAATGTGCTTAAAGTCCTACATTTCATCAAGCAGTGAAAAGCTATTTTTTCTTTTAAATGTTTTTCTGTCCTGGATCTCAGTTTATGAAAACAAATCAGAGGATTAAATATATGTAGGTTTAAGTAGTAATTTCTGTAATGAAATTTGGGAAAGGTCATATTTTTCTGGCCCTTCATGTCTGAAATTGAATTCAATCAATTTCACATTTTCCAAAATATGAGTTTTTTGGAACATTAGCCCTAGGGTAAGGAGTCTGGGGTCATACATACTTGAGACATTCTTCCTATCACCTGTGAGCCTTCAAGGGAATTTTCCTACAACTTTATATACATATGAAAGATTCTGCATATGTTACCACTTTTTCACTTCCTGTTTACCCTTGATTACCATCTACTCTGACTTACGCCCCTGCTCCTCTACTGAAATTGTTCTTGTTGAGGTCCATAAAGAAGTCCATGATGTCAAATCCAAGGGACATCTTTCCCCCACTGATGTCTCTCAGGTTTTAGGAGCAGTGGACTTAAATTACTCCCTCCAACTATTCAATAATTTATGTTCTATTCATCTAAAGAACAGAGTTGACTTTTATTTTTATTCATTTTGTCTTCTCCTCTGAGTCTGTCCCTATTCTTATTGCCAGAATAGGCGCCCACTCGAATACATCCTGGCATTTATGTTTGAGAAATAACATATTGTTCTGTGTAGGTTCTTTAAATGTACATACATTGTATCGTGCTATAGATTCATTCTATAGAATTCATTCTATTTCTTAATTCTTCTCCTAGCATTTGGTTTTAACATCTATCCATATTGTTGAATATACTTGTAATTCATTGTTTCTAAATGAAGCAATTTTTTTTTCTAAAGAACTTATGTATTTTTACTTATTCATTCCCTTTGTAATGGGCACCTAGGTTACCTCCAGATCCTCACTATCACAAATACTGCCTGATAAATATCTTCACACTTCTTCCCCTAAGACCTGAATACAGGGCCTCTGTAATATTTATCATTTCCTCTGGAAATGAGGATAAATGCAGAGATTTTGACTGAGAGTGTAATAAACAGATGCAGTGAAACGCCGGGACACCTGCACCCCGATGTTTATAGCAGCAATGGCCACGATAGCCAAACTGTGGAAGGAACCTCGGTGTCCAACGAAAGATGAATGGATAAAGAAGATGTGGTTTATGTATACGATGGAATATTCCTCAGCTATTAGAAATGACAAATACCCACCATTTGCTTCAACGTGGATGGAACTGGAGGGTATTATGCTGAGTGAAGTAAGCCAGTCGGAGAAGGACAAACATTATATGTTCTCATTCATTTGGGGAATATAAATAATAGTGAAAGGGAATATAAGGGAAGGGGGAAGAAATGTGTGGGAAATATCAGAAAGGGAGACAGAACGTAAAGACTGCTAACTCTGGGAAACGAACTAGGGGCGTTGGAAGGGGAGGAGGGCGGGGGGTGGGAGTGAATGGGTGACGGGCACTGGGGGTTATTCTGTATGTTAGTAAATTGAACACCAATAAAAAAAAAAAAAGAGAGTGTAATAAATCTGTAGATAAATTTGTGAAAATTTTAGTTCTTAAAAATACTGATTTTTCCAATCCAAGAATACATCTCTCATATTATTTAAATTCTTAATTTATCTCAATAACTTATACTTTTTTGTAAGAAGTCTTGTAAATTTGTATTAGATTTATACATAGGTTTTGGATAATTTGTACACTAGTGTAAAGGCTTTATTTTTTTAATTTCAATTTGATTTTTTTTTTGCTCTTATAAAGAAATTAAATCAGAGGTGGTCTCTACTGTTTCCCTTTTACTGTAAGCCTCTTGGGAGAAAAACTGGCTTCTAATTCTCTACTGTATCCACAAGGAAGAACATAATATATGTACTAAACTAAATGATGTTGAATAAATAAGTGAAATTTTTGCAGCAGCACAGATGTAGTCAGAGAGCTTACTCCTAGGCTTTTTGGTGCTTCTTCTTCTGTTTTTAATCAATAAGTACTTAGCAACAGCTTCCTGTCATCCTAAAATAGATGTGATTTGGCCCAAATGCATGGTGTTAAATTATTTCACCATAAATCATAAGTCTCTACTATCTCCAATACTAAACACACAAAAGAGTGTAATGAACAGGAGCTTCATAAAAATTACAGCCTTGTCTACTCACTGTCAAATTCTCTCAAACTGACATCTTTAAAATTTTTAGAGATTGTCCAAAAGCTTAAACCACCACCAAGGCACAATTCTCAAAGTTTAATTCTCTCCAACAAAGCACTTTTCTTTTAACTGAAAGAAATGAGCTATTATAGTTCATATCTCTGAGAAAGCTCCAAAAAGAATTCCTGATTCCTTTCACTCAGAACCTAATAACTCATCCAAAGTTCTGATTGTTTTTAATAAATATTTGCATGTAATCCAACACATACTCCAAGAAATAGAAAATGCAAACAAGTTGGTCATGGGCATACAAGTGAGGCAGTTTCTATGTGACTATTCAAATCAAATATTTGGCTCTGCTTCTTCAGATGAGGTATCTGCCAACTGTCAAATGTCAGGCTAGATGAGGTTGGAGGAGAGGAGAGGAAGAGCAGACTGGAAAGAGGTATTCCTTCTGTTTACAGTATCACATTTCAGCACCATCCATGCAATGCTGTCATGAAGAATCAGTATCTTTTGTGTAATATTTAGTCCAATCCTACCATCTGGACAGCTCAGCCCACTTCTGCAGTTGAAAAACCCAAAGTAGTCAGGGTTTGGGGATTTTTGTTTGTTTCTTTTTAAAAAGGTGAATCATTTTTTACTCTTATTTCTACTATACCTGATTTCTACATCAACTTAGAAGGCAATATTTA
Source organism: Canis lupus dingo (assembly GCF_003254725.2). Classification (NCBI taxonomy): domain Eukaryota; kingdom Metazoa; phylum Chordata; class Mammalia; order Carnivora; family Canidae; genus Canis; species Canis lupus. The sequence continues at coordinate 42,033,910 of NC_064265.1, read as the reverse complement.
CTTGCTTTCCTCTCAGAGATGGTTCAGAAAAGACTTCTTTAGGCATTTCAATAGATGAGATAATTTTTTTTTAAATGAGAGAGATGTTTACCTGTTCCTTATTAGTGCAGTCTCTCATTTGACTTAAAACTCTGGAGCATGTTACTATTTATTCTTTTATACATTAGGTTTTCTCTGAAAATCCCTAACTCCCAAAAGTTTTAATCTGTCAAGATTTCATTTCAAATAACAACTGTGCTGGATGTACAGCAAACATTTCTGAAATCAAACATATCATTATTTTTTCCAAAATTCAAATATTTTATAAAATAAAACTGAAAACAAACGAGATGAATATATAAGCCTTATGTCTATATCTGACAAAATTTATACTCATTATCAAAACTGTGATCTAAAAATAGCAAAGGGGATCTTCTCATTACACTCAATAATAATGACACAGTGCAAGGAGGAGGATTATCTCTATTTTAACACAATCTTCATCAGTGGAAGAAAAACAGGTGAATTCTCCCCAGAAGTTCAGGATCAAATTTCATCTTTACAATACATATAGAAAAGATCTGAAACCAATTATTTTCATAGAAAAATTTTTAGAAAGGAAAATGAACTTGTCATTTAGGATGGTTCAGAACTTTTCAAATGTGTGAAAACATGCTGAGATCCAAGATAGTATGCTACTAATATATTATAAATCTAGTGGCAACTTCTGAAGATCCATTATTGGCATGCAATCCTGTAAAACACTCTTAAAGAAATTTTGTTGTTATGATTATAGACACGTGTCCCAGAATGGTTTTAATCAAATTATTTTAAATAATGACTTCCTAAACATAATCTGAAGACAATGTAGAAAATCTTGAATAATAAAACTATATTATAGGTATAATATTGTACAAGTTACATGTTTATGTTATATATTATTATATATTCAATACTTATTGATGGTGAAAGCTAATTTATGAAAACTCTTTGGTATTTTTCACCATAAAATGGCACTCACTTTGCTATCTGCTTTGTGTTGTTATATAGACATGCAAAAACTATTTTTATGGCTTTATTTTAAAAAATGAAATTTTTTAAAGTAGAAATTCAGAAGATATTATTGATACTACTCTTAAATGCATCTATGAATTCCCTGGTAGAGGCTGAGGTAGAGTTGGAAGGGAACATAATTCAAGGTCCTGGGGAGAGTGTCTATCAGAGGTAGCGCTAGCATCAAGAGAGTCCAGAGAAAGAGAGCGAAGTCTTCAAGACACATAAATACTATTCTGAGTTCAGAATAGTAAGACAAGAGTCTAAACTTTATGGGGGTTGCCGGTGGTTGGCGGAACATAAACATGGAACAAATTCCATGAGCAAGAAATATGTAGTCAAGAGGGAAATCAAGAAACTAGGAATTACAGATCAGTAACCAAAGTGTAGAAATGGTGCAATTGACTCAGATAGGATTGCTATTACTCCTAGGCCTTATAGACACTGGACTTAATTTCTGATGAGTATTTTTGATTATTAAAAAACCCATACAAAAAATACCCATACTTGTGTTTTATCATTTCTAAAATGACAAGCTACTTAAGCAATTAGATAATATTTGTAATAGTCCCATTTTTTTCATAAAAATCTTTTAGAGATCCACAAAGGGAGCTGAAATGGGGGTAATGTCCAATTATATATGTTCAATGTCCCATAGATAGATAGTGACATATGACAGATCATTTACCCTAACCTTTTAAAAATAAAACCTTAGATTTCATTCTGTTATTTTTTCATCCATGTTTCTCCAAATTTTTCTCAGTAGTACACATTATGGGGATTTGCTTCAACTAAAATCTATGTACTTTATATGAGGTAGATATTGTAGACTATCAAATGTCTTGAATACCATTCATTTAATTTTTATTCTGGGCTCAGAAATGACAAAATTCAGTCAAGTGCATACATATATATTTTTTAAAGATTTTATTTATTTATTCATGACAGACACACAGAGAGAGGCAGAGACATAGGCTGAGGGAGAAGCAGGCTTCCTGCAGGGAACCCGATATGGGACTCGACCCCAGGACTCAGGGATCACCACCGGAGTAGACACTCAACCACTGAGCCACCCAGGTACCCAAAGTGCGTGCATTTTGGACATTAAGATAGTTGCATAATACTGTTTCTCACATCGTTTTTTTTTTTCACCCTTTTGCAAACAAGTGCTGTTAATCAAAATCTCACTACTACTGGATTTTACATAAATAATTTACACTTTAAGAGTCTCAAAATCCATACTAGACGAGACATTTCATAGTTAGAAATATTGTAGGAGAAGTTAAAAGAAGCAGCATCCAAAATTTAGGAATTACACATGTAGTGGATCACATGTAAAGGCTATATGAGGAAAAACAATTAAAATATCAGATCAAAAATAAGTTTTACTATGGTGATGTTTGAAAATTTTCTGTTTATTTTTTCCTCCACAACTTCAAGCAAGATACCTGTCTTCCAACCCAGCTGTCTATCTGAAACGTGTCTCAGAGCTTTCCTTGTAAATCTGTTCAGTATTTTTTCAAGTCTTCCCACCTAAAAAATTTTTTTTGAAAATTGGACTTTCTTTTTGTGACTTAGTCTGATTTTCTTATGTTGGGTTCTCAGTAGATAAGTAGAAGTGCCAGGGACTCCCTCATAGGCAAGTCTTCACATTTGCTGCTGGTCCTTTGCCAGAGATACGGAATAGATCAAAAGTGCTTTTCTTCTCTAAGTGCCCTGACGTAGTTCTTCTACCAAAACTCACAGAACAAGGTCTTTCCAAGACGATGCAAACTTGCACATTTCTGAAGTGAACTACCCCACAAGGTTCTACTCAGCCTCTCTGTGGTATGCACATTACTGTTCAAGGAATCTTGTCATATAAGCAACTGCTGAAAAAGTCCACTTTCCTCTGACTCCTTTCCAGCATCCATGCTCCTTAGACAACTCGATATCTCTTCCAGGTATCCAAATATTTTCCTGGATGAATTTTATCACAGTTCAGCCTCTTAGTTCAAGTCAGAACTGATCTCATTTCTCCAAAGACATGCAATTCCAGTTTCCTTGGCCACAAATACACCTGACCAGTCTCCCTTGTTAATAGGTACTTGGCAGTGTTCTTACAAGAATTTAGGATATAGGGGTGCCTGAGTGGCTCAGTGGTTGAGCATTTGCCTTCAGCTCTGGTTGTGATCCTGGGGTCCTGGGAATGAGTCCTGCATCAGGCTCCCCTGTAGGGAGCCTATATTTCCCTCTGCCTATGTCTTTGCCTCTCTTTGTCTCTCATGAATAAATAAATAAAATCTTTTAAAAAAAGGATTTAGGATATAATCCACGTTGCACAGCACAGCCTTACAGGTAAATGTTCAATAAACTGTAGCTGTTACTACTTTTAACCTGACTAGTGTCTTCTTCAAGACAGTTCCACCTTCCCTTTCTAAAGTTTATATTTTCTTAAGAAGTTTGTTTCTTGGTTTATACTACTTTCCTGGAACAACCTCAGGCACAAAATGCCTTTGTTTCTGCTATTCTGTTTGTTCTGGTTTGGTTCAATCAAATAATTTAGGGATCCATATTTTTAATTTTTAAGGACCAATATTTCCAGTAAAAATGTTATGGTTAGTTATGGAGGGAAATAAGATATATTTTCACATACTAAATTCAAATTGAACTAAAAGTATTATTAAATCAATAAAATTATCTTAAAGTTATAGAACATTAAAAATGTGAGAATTTTCAAGAAGATATTGGTTAACAAGAGTAACAGGCAAAGATGGCCTAGGAGATATTAAAAACAAAAAGGTACTATAATCATGAAATCACATGGCTGGCACAGGAATATAAATATTTATCAGGAAGACAAACCATGAGAGAGTTCTACCTCTGGGAACAAAGAGTTGCAGAAGGGGGTGTGGTTTGGAGGATGGGGTAAATGGGTGACGAGCATTAAGGAGAGCACATGATAAGATGAGCACTGGGTTTATACTATATGTTGGCAAATTGAATTTAAATTAAATTAAATTAAAGAGATATTTATCAAAGGAATAGAATTAAATCTAGAAAGAGATTAAAGTTTATATAGGAACTTAAAAATGTCCATATGGTACAGACACATTATTCTAATATGCTAAGTATAATTTACACTGGGAAAAATTAGATCAGACCCTATTATATATTACATATAGAAATAATTTCTTCATGAATTAAAAACATATATGGGATACTACAAGAAAAGAGAAAAAATATAAATATGAGATTCCTAATTCACACTAACCCAGAAACCATGAAAGGAAAAATATACATATTTAATTACATAAATATAAAATACCTATTTGGTAAGAAGTCATAATACATCAAAAGATTATTGATAGATCAGGAGAAAATGATTGCAAACAAATATTAAATCTGGTCCTGCCTCAGGCTGGTCTCATCTCTCAAACCTACTCACTAGTCTTAAGTTATATGGTGTCTCTTAAGTTCCTCGTGTGTGTCAAGTTATTTCTTGTCTCAAGGCCTTTCCCCTCACCTTTTCCAGCACCTGGAAGTCTTTTCCCTTCACTGTTCAAACTGGCAATTCTTACTCTTCGGGTCTTATATTATATTTCACTTTTTCACAGTTCTAGAGGTCAGAAGTCTGAAAAGTGACATGTCGCTGCCATGTTAGTTTGCATTATATAAACCTTTTCTTTTGCATTTTATTATCCATGTGTATTTTTTCTTCTGCGACTTGGTCATACTTGAATTTTGGCTAATTTTTAAAATGTAGTTGTAATTTTTCTATTACTTTTTAAAAACTTTTAGACAAATTATGTATGGCAAATATTTGTCTCATATACATTTCAAGTATTTTTTTTCCAAATATGTTGCTTTTTGTTGATGGTGTCTTTTACCCATAGCATTTTAAAAGTTTTATATAATCAATGTTACTGTCATCTCTGCTTCATTCTATCATGACAGTTGAAACATACTTTCCAGGTTCAAGATCATGGGGAATAGACTCCACTTCTTGATGGGGAATGTTGAGCTCCTGCAACAAAATACTTGACCAGAAATATTGCTCTGGGCTTTTTTTGAAAATATAATCAAACTGCTTTCATGTATAGGTGTGTAGATAGGCAGACAGGGATAAATCGATGGATGCAAATAGATACTGGAAGAGAACTTAAGTTTAAAATCATTTTCCCTCAGAACATTGATACTGCTTCATTGCTTTCTCAGCCTAGTTTTGCTGAGGGAAAATCTGATGCTACTTCAATTCCTGCTTTTTGGTAGAGAAGCTGCATTGTGTATGTGTGTGCATGCACACTTGTGTGCACACATGCAAGTGCACGTTTATTGACTTGCTTTCTTGTTTTCTTCTACAGAATTATTTTACCATTATTTTCTTTGTTCTGAAAACTCACCACATTGAATCTACTTGTCTGTTTTTCTTCTTCTTTTTTTTTTTTATTTTATTGTGTCTTGGTAGCTGCTCTCAATGTGAAGACATGTCTTCCTTCAACTGTATAGCATTTGTCTCCTCTCATTTACTATTCCTGCCTTTTGGAACGCAACTCAGTCAATATTGGACTTCTAAATCCTTCAACATGTATTCATCCATCTTTTTGTGATTTTTTCTTTTTTGCACGACAGGGCATATTTTTCATTTTAATATACAGATTCTATTCCTTTAAAAATTGTTCTGCATAAAAATCCAAACCCAGAAGCTAAAATTAATTTTTAGGGACCTCTCTTTAAGCACTCATCTCCCTTGTGACATTATTATATATGCTTTAAAAATGTCTACACATGACTCTGATTAGCTGCCAAATAATAACTCAAAATCATCTCCACATTGCTTCACTGAAATGTTGTATTTAGTTTGGGGTACGTGAATATACATTTTACTATTAAATACCAGATAAAATGGGAAGTTCTACGAACTTTGGATATCAGAGAGACATTCTGTCCTGTGTGGCTCTAATTTCTTAGCACAATCTTTCCACTCACTAGTTTAATCTTCTGGTTTGACAAATTGCTTACTTTTCTCCCATAATTAAAATTTTATACTTTGATGATCAGTTTCTTCTTTCATTTTATAAGCTTATTCTTATTACTATTGCTAGTAAATGTTTTATTTTACTGCCTTCCTTCCTCCCTCAAAGGATATTGCTTATATTTATTTTAAAGTTTTCTATTTTCCAGTGTGCTTGGGTGGTTCAGTCCTTGAGTCTGCCTTTGGCTCAGGCCATGATTTTAGGGTTCCTGGATGGAGCCCTACATCAGACTCCCTGATCAGCAAAGGGTCTGCTTCTCTCTCTCTCCCTCTCCCTTGGCTTATGCTCATTCTCTGTCAAATACATAAATAAAATATTTTTTAAAAGTAAAGTTTTCTATTTCCCTAAAATCTGCTCATTGGGAGCTATTTCCTATTTTACTCTTTTGGTCTCTTTCATGGTAGAGCTGTTTTCTCAAAAGATAGGTGTTCTTAGATGATCTGTTCTTATTTTCTATTGAGGTTCTAATTTGAATAGTGCATTTCTTCAACCAAAACATGAATTTTATTTTGGCATTCCTTGCATATACTCTTTGCTGTGATTTATTCAGTTCTGGTATTTCTCTTAATTCAATTTTACCTATTTGCTATCTTATAGAAATTTCTCATAATTTCTGGTTTACTTTCATTTTTCTCTTAATTCAATTTTACCTATTTGCTATCTTATAGGAATTTCTCATAATTTCTGGTTTACTTTTATTTCTGGTTTACTTTTATTTCTGGTTTATTTCATATGTATATGAAATATGTCTCATATATATGTCTCATATACACATATGAGACAGAGAAACTAAGTATATATTTAGCTTTATAATTCTTTAAAACATTTTTATTAAGTACATGATATTTTCATTGTGTTTTTAATTGTACATGAATTTGTATGCAATCTGCCATTTTGGCCCAATTTTCACCTATTTTACAACCTGTTAGTAAAGTTGTATAATTTAATATAAATTTTATATCTTTTCATTATACTAATATATGGCTCTGACATCCATTTCCCACAGGTGAGGGGTTTTCCCCCCATATGAGGCAATTCTCTAACCAGCTAGGTATCCTTATAATTCAACTCAGTTCTGATACTACCTTGAGATAGTATCAGATCCCACAGGTTGAGGGCTCAGTTTTATAAGACAGCCCTGGCCCTTTCACTTCAGAGGCCACTTGCAAGTTCCAGTTTTCATCTGAGCTTTTGATCAACCAGCTTTCTGGAGGTTCTAACAACCCTCTCCTTGGGTTTGATTAATTTGTTCAAGTGGCTCACAGAATACCAAAACATTTTACTTACTAGATCATGGGCTTATTATAAAATGATATAACCCAGAACAGCCAGAAGGAAGAGATGCACAGGGCAAGGTATGGAGGAAGGATGTATGTAGAGCTTCCACACTCTTCCCAAGCACACCATTCTCCCCAAACCTCCACATGTTTACAAGCCCAGATGCTGTCCAAACCTGTTCTTTGGAACTCTTATGAAGGATTCGTCACTTAGGCATGACTGATTAAATCACTGGCCCTTGGTGAACTCAATCTCCAATTCCACCCTGCTCCCTGGAGCTGGAAGAGAGGAGTGGTGGGACTAAAAGTTCCAACCTTCAAACCTCAGGGTTGGTTCCTTAGGCAACCAATCCTCAGGTGCTTCCCCAGTTTACAACACTAACATAACAAGAGATATCTTTATTGCTCTCACTGTTTAGGAAATTCCAAGGATTTTAGGAGCTCTGTGCCAGGAATGAGGATGAAAATCAAATCAATATTTCTTATAATATCACAACTAATAATATTTTTTAAATTTACATCCTTATTGAAAATTTGGTGATCTAATGGGAAAATTGTTGAAGTATTATTTTCATTAGAAGGTGATTTTTTTTTAATTTTTATTTATTTATGATAGTCACAGAGAGAGAGAGAGAGGCAGAGACACAGGCAGAGGGAGAAGCAGGCTCCATGCACCGGGAGCCCGACGTGGGATTCGATCCCAGGTCTCCAGGATCGCGCCCTGAGCCAAAGGCAGGCGCTAAACCACTGCGCCACCCAGGGATCCCTAGAAGGTGATTTTTAATCCAGATATATTTTCTTAGTGAAAGAACTGGATATCATTTGTATCTCCAGATTTAACATATAGATGGAATATATGATAGAAGCCCAAGCCCTAAATTCCTCATTGGATAATCTGAATGTCAAATTAAATGACAGTGAAATTCTGCTATGGTATAAGATCATATACATGAAAGGTGTTACTTCATTCTTTCTTATTTAATTAAATCCCTTTGAGGGAAAGGATGACTTTTAATTTTTCATATGTATCTACTGTCTACATCATGGTTGAATTACTTGGAGGATATCAAATAGTTAACATTTTCCTGTGTCTGATGCCTTTACCTACAATGATTCGCTGCTTAGAGTTCTCAAATTCCTCCCCTCCAGACTCATAGTCTTCAAGACCCACTTAAATGCATGGCTTCTTATGGGACTAGTCCCCTACAGCTCAACCTTCATCAACTCTGCAACCTGTAGGCTAGATGGTGTCCCATTCTGCATGCCATTTACTAGCCAGAGCATAGCTCTATCACTTCATTTACTGCATTGCCTGAGAAGTCTCCCACCTGTGCCTGTGAGCATCTTGAATTGCACATCTTTGTATCACTAGTGCCTAGTAAGTGCTAAACCTCAAAAACATTCATTTCTCTCCTAAACTAGTTTATGATCTTCTTGAGAGCAGGGACTGTGGGTGTCTTCCTTTTGTTTTCATGGCACATAATAGTAATAATTGCAGCATTTATAGTGTTATCACTCTTCTAAGTAGTAATTGTATCTATTTTTTCTTCATCTATTCATTACAACAAACCTGACAGGTGATATTACTCCATACATTTTATTTTTTTACTTAAATTCAATTAGTGAATATATAATTCATCATTAGTTTCAGATGTAGTGTTCAATAATTTATCAATTGTGTATAACACCCAGGGCACATCACATGTGCCCTCCTTAACGCCCATCACCCAATTACCCCATCCCACCACCCATCTCCCCTCCAGCAAGCCTCAGTTTGTTTCCTATTATTCCATACATTTTAAAGAAAAAGAAAAATGAAGGTACAGAGAGATCAAGTAAACTCCCCAGGTCACACAGCTAGTCAGTGTCAAAACCAATATTGACACAATATTGTTCAGCTCCTAAGTATAATACTATGCTTAAGCACAGGCTTGGTAATACTGATTCAATGCAGACGCATCAGAAGAGTAAAAAGCACAATGTGAATTCTCAAGTAGACATCATGGTTTCTAAGCTACCTCTTTTTGTATATCCAGTCTAACATTTAATATAAAAAGCTGTATCTTTGTTCATGTAAAAACATGAACAAAGTAAAGTCATGTAATTTCTTCAAAGATTTGCAGTGATTTTCCTAAAATAGCTACGGACTATCACCAGATGTTTTCAATAATTTAACTATTAATTTTAAGAAAGTGTTTGCAACATGCTCTGGTTATTGAGAATACATTTGACCATATCACTGTCTTTCTGAATGAATGTAAATAATCAGATTTCGACAGGTAGTATCTCAAGACAAATTCAGTTTATGCACTTCCAATGGCTTTCTTAAATTTTAGGGCAAAATCAGCTTATTCTTTGAATGAATAGCTATACATAAGCAAGCAGAGATTAAGATTCAAGCATCGATCAATCTTGTACTCCTTGGAAGAAACCGCTTTTATTTTAATGCTATATAAAAATGCAAAATATTTAAATCTTGAAAATTGATCTTTTTAAAAAAACTCTACCACTATGTATTTGTGATTCATTTTTACATATTTTGTCAACGATGTCTTTTTGAGAATGACACAGGTAGAAATGCAGGGAAATGTCTTATCTAGTCTGACAAAAATTCTTTTGGATAAACATTTAAAATATCAATTTAAATAAATGTTAAATGAGCGTTTTCTTGCATCAGAAATAAACCAATTAACTCAATAAACCAAGACCTGCAAAAATCACGCCCTACAACACACACACTCACACACAAAGTTAAATATACCCTTCTCGGCGTTCTAAGGTATTTCATTGCAGCCTTCCTAACTCCCTGTGCATGGAAGTAATAATACTACATATCCCTAGTTTTATTTCACTTCCTTTTTTTTTCTCTTCTCAAGCGCTGTCGTAAAAATAAATGAATATTGTTCCACTGTGCATGCTTTTTACACTCCTCATGATGAGAATGGATTCGTGATAACCCATTTATTTTCTTTTCTTCTAACAATCTTTGCAGCAAGAATGAGATGCCTGAATTTTAATGCCTAATATGATCTTTGTAAACCTATAAACTTTTAATAGACTTTAAACATAAAGTGAGGGAGAGGATAAATAGCAAGGAAGTCTGTGGTTTGTCCCAGGAAATCCTGATTAATAGCCTTCTGATTGTGTCAGACCACCCTGAATATTTTCTGAAAACAATTGGTTCATTTTATTGCCAAATAAATTGTAATTAATTAAAAAAAATAAATTGTAATTGAACTTACCAACTTCTAACCAAATAATCTAAATGAAGAGAAGGGACAGAAGAACACATATTTCTTTATATGATATAGCATGTAGGATACGTCTCATTTTATTTACTCTACCATATTCATTCCTGCTAATTTCATGTGATAAACACAACAGGTTTAAGATGACAAAGTTTTTTAGTTTCTTTTTTTAGATTTGTACTCTCTGTGAATCTTTTTTAGATCTCCATCTTTAATATGAAGCCAGAAACATCAACACTGTTTTTAAAATCTCAAAGGCAAAATATTGACTAATTTCAGTGGTATGCAAGCACAGAATTTAAAGCCTCCTTAGAAGGAAAAAATCTCTTCTGTAATATCACCTTTAGTAATATTTATTATATTATTTGAAATTTTGTCCTCTGGAATTTTTAAAAGTAAATTATAAGCATTATGATGTTTACAGGTCTGTAAATAAGTTAGCCTTTCAAGGCCTGAATGAAATGAAAATGCAAGTGTGCTTTATAAACAGAAAAATTGTGGGCTTAGGCATTGAGAATGCAGAAAAGGTTCAAATCATATAAATTTGTTAATTTCCTTTTACTGACTTCTTTTAAAATACAATGTGAGATTTTTTTATTACATAAAAGATAAGTAAGAACCTGATCTCTTGGAGTGATAAAATACTATAAATGATCCTTCTAGAATTGCATATCCCTTTAAATGGAGAGGAGAAGAAAACACTTAAAAAAATTAGTTGGTATTGCTACAATATACACAACCCCCCGAGCTTTGCCTTTTAAATCAGCATTCTGCTGTTAAATAATAAAAGAAAAGTCCCATTATTTTCCCAGCTTCACTTTGCTTAAAGTGATTGATGTAGAATTTTACTGCCATCCAATGGCAGCTGCCTAATATAGCTCAAGTAAATGTCTAAAGCTTTTTGATCAAATTGCAGTCTAGGGAATTTAACTTATGTAGTACACTCAGAACTTACATCAATACATCTCTGTTTGTTACACAGTGAGAAAGAAATATGACTACAGTTTCAATTTATTGTGCGTTCTTCAAATTCAATTTAACAGTGAATTACTAATATTGCTGAACATAATTACCTAAATGAATAAATCAACCTAGGCTACTCACTAGAGAGAACATTAGAGCATAATATTAATTTTTACATGCACCTCATCATATTAGTTTAAAAGGTTTCTTTTTACAACTAACAATCTTTTCCTACCAGGCAAAATGGCCTTTATTAAAAGACTGTTCTCAGCTTTACTTCTGTTATTTGGAAGTCATTTGAATCTTTTTAGCTGCTACTGTATATCATATAATTTCTGATTAACATCAAATCACATACTGTTTTAATTATAATCTTCATTCCTAAATGATTGAGTATTTAGATCATTTCTCAAAAAGGCAAAATAAAAATTATGTCTGATTGATATGAATGAGTTTGTGCTTTAAATATTCAAGCTTAGTTATTTAAAATTCCCAATTTGAGGTAGAAGAGTTGATGGATAATAAACCAATTTTCTTTTTCATTAACATTAACTAAAATATAATATGTTTAATATTATAGGTAAATTGCTATTACCTGCGGTATTATTGAAATAAAACTTCACAAAAACATATTGTTTGGTTTATTTATATATAAATGGCACTTTGCTAAAATATAAAAGTTTAGTTCAGTAATCATTTTAAATAAAAGGTATTTTCAGATAAATATCTCACTTATAATTTAAAAAGTATTACCAGTGTTATTTTATTCAACTGAATGTTTTAGAAGAGTGGTGTGTGTGTGTCTGTGTGTGTGTGCGTGTGTGTATAAAAACAGCCTCAGGCTTTAAATATGTTTTGGTACTCTGGAACATCTGAGACCAATAATTCAATGAAATTGAAACACAATAACATATTTATTTTAATTGATTTTGCATTAGAATATTTAATTCCAACATTTCTTTCAGATAAAATCTCACGTTATTGTTTTTCTAAAAGATTTCCAAAATAAGACCAAAACATTTTTTTAAAAAATTCAGGTTGACTTCATGCTGAGGGAGGTTCTGTAAGGAACTTCAAACAATTCTAGGAATTTTGGATGGAAATAGATAAACTGATGGGCATTTTCTGATATTAGATGAAATTTAATGACTTAGTCCTTACAGAATAAAGGCAAAGTGCCTCTGGGTGTTCTGGGAATCACAGCATTACAATATCTGGTTTTTGCAGAGGTGCTACAAAATCACAAACCTGAAGAAAATGTCATGACTTTGATAGATACCAAGAATGAAATTATACATTTAGTCCTGGGAATATCAATCTATTAAATACTGAAAAGAAGTATTCTTTTTGTCAGATGGCTTTTTCTAATGTTTTATTTCTCTAAGCTGGGTTTTCTTCTTGTTTTACACATTTAATAACTATACCACCATTTAAATCTTTTTTTCTAGCCTGATGTTTTTGATGAGACCATTGAAAAATCTCAATTTTGATAATATCTGTAAAGAAAATCTAAAGTTTACTCGGGTTCAGCTATGTTATTTACAAGATTAGAAACAAAATCTCAAAGATAAAATTGTCAATAAAGCGTCATTGCTTAGTGTATTTAGACAGTTTAAGACATTTGAAAAAAATTCTCATCAAAAGTTCCATTCTACCTATACTATATTTCATATACTATATATTTATATAGTATAATTTATATAATGTATTCATAAATACATTTCTGTACCTTAAAATATCATTTCTAGGAAGTTTTATGTTTGACCTTCTTTATTAAAATTTAGAAATTAATTTCTATTTGTGAATGATGTTTTAAAGTACCAATTATATTTTCTTCACTTACTTATATTATTCTACAAATCCTCTTTACAAGAGAAGGGCATTTCTGCTTCACCACCAGTCACCCTGTCGAATACGTACAAGTTAGCATTTTCTCCACCTGCATGTATTTTCAAGCAATTAAACCAAAGTGTAAACAGCATCTGCAGTTTTACTACTTAAAACTCATTTGTGAATAAGAACATTTCCATGGATATGATTTCTAAATCTATTCCTATCATTTTCTCATCCGTTGCAACAAATGAGACAAGTTAATTTCTTTATTCTACGTAAAATACAGAGTTTTGTAAGTTTCAATTACTTAAAGCATCTTGTTCTATAATCATTTTAATTTCCTTTTCATTAACAAGAATGGAAAGGACTACTCAACTTTTACCAAAAGTAAATAAATATTATTTATAGTGTGTTCATTCACTACAATGAAAGATATTTCTGCTTTGTTTTTAATGTAAGCTATTAAGGGATACAATAATTCACATCTATATCTTTTGTTTAACGTGATAAAAGTACTGATGTGAGTATTGATATGGAAAAATATTTAATGCGCTTGTGATCTTTTTAACTATCAATGGTACTCAATATTGTATTTCATATTAGGTCTTACATATTACTTTATGAAGATACACTTTAATGTGAAATTAATAGATGTCAATGTATAAACTTTGTTGTATATTAATTTTTATGCCCAGAGTTGTCAAGTATACTTCTGGTGCCTTTTTCAGATGCAGAGAGTGTAATAGAAAAATATAATAATAATGTCACATATACCGAGAAACAGGAACGAGTAAATTTCTAAGCTGTACATCTTTGATGATATAAATGTTCCAATACACACTTAGATAGACAATTACTTTTTTATCCAATAAGCATCTTGCTGCCAAACCCAATGCTCTTATGTCTGCATTTATATTTTTAAAAAATTATTTGGAATAAAACCTATTTACATGAAAGCTATGATTAGTTCCAACGTTCTGTTTGCCTCCTTCCCTGAAAATAAAAATCTTACACTGTGGGTAACACAATTCCTATGCCATGACACAGAAGTTCCCACAGCTTTCCAATTTCATCAGAAATGGAAAAGCCCATTATGTTTCTGCAAGACAGCATTGCTGATGGCTGCCAGCCATCTAATAAAATGATAGCTATTTTGAGGTAAGCATGCTAATATCAGATCCGATCAAACCAAAGAATTTCAGAAGCACAGAGCTTGGTCTTTCTTCCTCCAAAGACAGCATCAAAATCTGATCAAGATAAAAGCAAAAACTTCTGATGAATATACACTACATGATTAAAACCCTAAGTCCCTATGGTTTAAACCTTGAAGACATTTTAATTATCTATTTAACATCTTGCTATTTCTGGAATTCTGACTGAGAATGTTTCTGACATAGTATTTCATGGAATGTCCTTTTCTCATACTGAGCCGCTTTTATACTCCAGATGTAAACACAAAAGCTTGCCTTTCATCTTTTTAAACTCTATCACATAAAAGGAAAGGTAAAAATCCTAAAGACCACTTTTTCATTGAGTTTCCAATATATAATATAGACTATAAATCTAATAACTTTCTCTTAATATAGAAATCTAGATATTTCCCCCAAATTTTACAATTTAAAGGGTACATTTTAAAAATCTTTGATTGCCATGAACTCATATTATTTCTTTGAGAAGGAAAAGAAAGATATTTTAGACATGATATGTGCTGAGATGTTCGCTTTTTTTCACAGGAATTAAGTCCTTACTCAAAATTTTCACTAATTTTTTTAATCTGACCAAATAAACAGATTATAATTTTGAAAAATCTTTTCCTAAAATTCCAAAGTAGTATTTGCTAAATAAATTTTCTCCTAAAACAAAGTTTGCCTCAGCTAAGTTTAATTCCAGCTAACCTAAGTTTCTATGAAAACCTGAGGAGAAAATTTAAAATATCATGGACTAAGGGAATTAGTATCACACTTCCAGATAATTGTAAGTAATTTACTGATTTCTTTCACAAGGATAAAAGAACGTAAACCTTATTATACTGCTATAGCCCGTGATTTTTCTTCACAATTTTTGTCATTTCTTTATATCCTTGCTAAGTTTGGTTGTATCTGCATACCTCTGAAGATTTAATTGTATGATTTTGTAATTGCATATTCATTTTATCTTTGAAAAAATGAATAGCATATCATGATACATTTTATATTGGTACATACATCCAAAATACATATGCTCACGAGCCTATAACTTTTTTGCATTCAGTCCAAAAATAAATAAAATTAAACAATATTCATTTCTAAAATGTGCCTAATTTATAACAGGATTTGGGCAAGAAAATACACTTTCATTTGGGTTTATCGACCTTATGGCCCTGATGGCTACTCATAGGAGACAGATTTCATCTTAGAAGGGGGTATTTGCTAACTAGAATTGAAAGCATCATGGTGGTGGCATGCTCCCAGATTACCACTTGAGATCTATTGCTGGCTGATCAACAGAGCAGCTTTGATTGCAATTTTACAAAGCCAGGTTCCTGCTGTCCTGGCTACAAAGTTTGTTTTCTTTTGTTTGTAGCAAGAGGGGAGGTGATGCTTGATTTTTCTTCTTACCTCTAAACCTTAAAGCTTAATTTTGCCCTAAGGAAAGAAGAGAATGTCTCAAACGGAAGTATTTAAATTAGTTTCATGAAACTGGACAATAAGAAACAGCCCTTGTTTTCTTGTTCATATTCCACCTACTAACTGCTGGACTAAACCTCTTTTTCAATTTTAGGATGGCCTCTGAACTGAAGTAACAAGATAACCAAGATCCTGAGCCCTGAAAACTGAGAAAGAGCGCTCACAGAAAAAGAAAAGAAAAAAAAAAAAAAAAAACGATTGAAACAGAAAATACAGAGGCTCTGAGGTGTCCATCAAATCAATTCTAAGCTCCTTTGCCTGACAGTCAAGATCTTTTCGCAATTGGTTAGAGTTCTAGTCTCCTTTCAGGACGCAGCTTATGTCCCATTTCCTCTGTGATCTTCTCCAACTTTTCTTATATAATTTTACTTTGTTGGACATGAATAAAATCATGTGGAGGCATATAAACTATTGAGCAGGTTGTAAAATAAAATACTGAGTTGCAAAGTAATGTAGAAAATAATGGAAGACAGGATAAAAAATTATGTGAGTACTTAATTATTAAGAGAATTGCATGACGGCTTAAGGTGAGTTTAGACTTTAAAGAACCATTAAAAGTCTGCTTTGATATGATGCATATCATTGCAATACAACATTGTTGTAAGGTATATGACATATTTCGCAATTTACACATATTTTGCATTGAGAGATTGATCTCCACATTCCAAATGTGCAGTACCTGCTCAGCAAACTATTTGTCTACAGAGTAATAAATTAATAAGACTAATATTTAGCAAATTAGCAGTATTCAGTATAACATGCCATTCTCACAAATCCTGTTAATATTAAAAGATTAATAAATTATATTTATTCAAAGAACTCATTGCAAACACAATTTCATTCAGCTCAGATGCAAATATCAGTTCCATGATAAAGTTATTAACAGGGTAGCATGTATTCTGTGTTACTAAATGTAAGTGATAGAAAGTATAAATAGATGCCATCTGAGTTTGTCTCTGTGAGACACTTAGACACTCATTTCTTACACATAATTTGCTCTATATGAAGTTCTGAAAAGGAGATACCTTAATATTACACATTATAAACATTTGCTAATTGAGTTTTTAAAATATTAAGAGCACTAATGGGGTGCCTGGGTGATACAGCCAGTTAAGTGTCTGACTCTAGATTTCGGCTCAGGTCCTGACCTCAGGGTTGTGAGATTGAGCCCTGCCTCTGGCTCTGCACTCAGTGGGGAGTCTGCTGGAGATTCTCTCTTTTCATCCTCTCCCTCTCCACATCCCCCTCCCTGCTCATGTGATCTCTTTTTTTCTAACATAAATAAATAAATATTTAACAAAAAAGATGAACACTAAGAAATACACTAATTTTTTAAAAACAAGTATTACCTATCCTTCATTAGCTAGAGACATTGATAAATTTGGAAGAATTTTCACTCAGATCACAAAATATTAGAGTGTTCACTGGGACTGATTATGTGAAATCGTGGTCAACTGAAATTTGAGAAAACATACATAAGCATTTTATATATATATATATATATATATATATATATATATATATATATATATACAGAAGATGGAAGATGGCCCTAGAGATTTTTTGATATCTCAACTTTGTCACATTTATCCCTGCAAGGGTGTGGGGCAGGCTAGGCATCCCTGAGTTGCCAGGGACATAGTCTTTATGTCCAGATTAGTTCACTTTTTTAGAATTGTCAGTTTCTACGGTCACTTACATGTGTCAGTCGTTGTGTTTTATTTGGAAAAGCCAGTTTGGGTCATCTGACCAAATGTATCTAGAATCTTCAAAACATTTCAAGCGGTCAGTGTATAGGAACAATGTGCCCAGGCCAGAGAGCCTTTCTATTGGAAGTGGTCTATACAGTCCCCTATAGGGGCAGTCCATTAAGACTGGTGGACATACATTGTACATTTTACTTACACATAGCACCTGGTGGAATAAAAATGTAGTAAACGATAGCCAGACATACAGAACTCTCAGGAATGTCTCCCCAAATTTTCAGCATCCCCAAAAGAATACCATGTTCAGTGAAACATTAGGGAAACACACATCACTGCTTCACATAACAAGGGTAATCAAATGTCTCATAGTTTTGCCAAGGCCACCAGAACACTTGCAGTGTGGAAATTTATCATAGAAAGTGCCTATGTGTTTCTATTTATGTCTATGAAAAGGTCTGCCATAATAGTAGCAATATAATAATAACAACAATTTACTAAGCCCTTACTAGAAATTAGATGTAAAAGACAGAGACCAAAGTATTTGGAAAAGTAAGTTCACCTGCAGAAAAGTTTTCACTGGAGTGCAGATTTTAGGAAAACTGGTTAAATTAAAAAAAAAAAAAAAAAACAGAATAGGCATTTATCAAATTTGTAGTGAGCGTTCACAGTAGAAAATCAGTAACTTTCTTTTTTAAACTTTCCGACACGATTATCATATTTCATAAAGATTTGTAGCATCTTTTTGCAAAAAAAAATATTTTCTCTTACAAGAAAGCTCAAGATCTGGTTTAATTCGGGAGCTAGAGCTAGAAAGAATGAATCTTGTAGTTGTTGTCATTGTTTACTTGCTTTGTTTTTATTTACCTAAGGGTCAAAGTAGTTTTTTTTTTCCTCTCTTTCCTGATGTATGAACCTTTCTTTATTCTTTAAATGAAGCAGGGCGAAGTATCAGCTTATTTCTTCACACACATTATGCTGGGCATCCTATTTCACTTACTTCTTAGAGAAGCCTATGATGTTCATAGGGTACTACTTACTCATCAAATTTAAAATTACACTGGAGGTGAAATTTAATTTCAATCAGTAATACATTAGGCTTAGTAAATAATTTAGTGAGCCCCCTTGAGAATGATCTAAAATGCCAGCACCCACTTGTACCATATGTATGGTCAATATTATTTTCTGTTAGAGACTCATGATGAGATTACAGAGGAATTAGAAACTAATTAAGCATATAGAACCAAACTTTTCACTCCCTAGTCCATTATATGCAGCCTATTACTCCTCCAGGAGCTTCTTAAACTTCATTTTAACAAGCTGAAAAGACATTATGAAGATGAATGTATCAACAGTTCTAACACATATTTGCATATGATTAACAATACAAAAATAAAACACTCTCAGAACTCTACTTGGTGGGATGTAGCCTTTTCCTTCTGAGATATATCTTCCACACCTATTTGTTGGTGAATAATAATATAACTTTGTACATTAAATTAGCTGCAATGTTGAAAACTTACTTTAAAAAGCAGTCTGGATGAAAATAGAAAATGGTGTGCATTAAGTCAATTTTTCATTTTTTTAAAGATGCAATTTATTTTTCTCAAATATAGTCATAATAAGTTGACTAATAGCATTTTTGAGTAAGACCTTCTTCTGAACTCACAAAGACAGGGCAGGAATCGGCGCCTGGATTTGAAGACTGGAGTGGGGACAACAGAAAAGGAGCTGGATAAACAGGTGACATTTGCACTGCTTTCTGGGGTGTCTCAAATTCATCTCCTCTTCCCCATCCTCCAAACCTCTACTAGGGTTCAGAACTGCCATGTCTCACCTGAAATATTACAATAATCTCTTCTCTCCCTATCTGGTCTGTCGCTAGGTTGGTCTATGTCTTTAGGTTCTGCTCACCACTGTCTCTTTTCCACATTGACATCAGAGTTTGTTTCTAAAAAGAGATAAAAATCATATTTCACATCCCTCTCTAAAAACTGCATATGGATTGAAAAGTGCATAATTTCAAATGTCTCATCTCAGTTTCTACGGTAAGCTTGCACCACCAGTATTTCTCTACACTCCTTGCCTCCACAGCTCTATGCCCCTGGCTTAGTCCACTCATGTTCGAGTCTATTCCTATCCTTACCACTTTTCCCAGTATTCTCCAGTGGGCCACAGGATTCCATACCTCCTAGCATTCTTTTTCCTTTGTTCAGGATGTGACTAAACTTGTCTCTCCTCCACATCATTACATTTTAATGGCTTTAAGATTCAGAAACAATCCTTTGTTTTTGAAGATTCCTTAACTCTAATCATTTATTTTTCTGCGTCTGTTTCTTCTCTTTTAGCTCCATCTCTCTCCCTGCCTCTAGATGAAGATAGATGAAACCTCTATCTTCCTATAACACTTAAGCAAATCACATTGTATGCTAGTGAAAGGATGAAGCAATATACTCCCTAAGGTCCTTTGCCTGTTTGAAGAGTTAAGGACTACCCAATCAAAGTAATAAACATTGATAAGAGAGTCACAAAGGCAGAGTGATAAAGCATTGATGACAATATCTGTCTGTTGTCAATTCTATTTCATCCAGGAAATTATTTTTTTTATATATACAAAGACAGGATTTACTCCCATGTCTATAGTGGGAGCAGTTTAACCATAGCAAAGAGTTGGCTAGGGGATCCCTGGGTGGCTCGGCAGTTTAGCACCTGCTTTAGGCCCAGGGCCTGATCCTGGAGTCCCAGGATGGAGTCCTGCACCGGGCATGGAGCCTGCTTCTCCCTCCTCCTGTGTCTCTGCCTCTCTCTCTCTCTCTCTCTATCACGAATAAATAAATAAATAAATCTAAAAAAAAAAAAGGAGTTGGCTAAACTGCTCTGAGTGGAAAATGCAAGGCCCAAGTTATACCCAAATGTGCATTAAGTATTTCTTGCTCTTGCATCTGCAGATCAGCTGTGGTTTGGCTCCTCTAGGTGGACTTGGTTTTATCTCAGTTCGCTATATTGTATCTTCAAGCCAACAGCTAACCAAGTTATTTCCTTCTCATGAAGAAAGACAGGAGGACAAGATGGCAAGTCTAACTGCCAAGTCCATTTCAAGTCCCTGTGTGTGTCCCATGTGCTAATATCCCATTGGATCCTGATCAGAGTCAAGGAGCTGGGAAGTATAGGTCTGCTATGAAACAGTGAATATTTGCTAAATGATAGAAATATCACTAATTTTATCTTCCTATAGTTAAGCAGCCTTTATTTGGGGAATACTCATATTTTTTTTAAGATTGCATTTATTTATTTATTCACGAGAGACACACAGAGAGAGAGGCAAAGACATAGGCAGAGGGAGAAGCAGGCTCCCTGCAGGAAGCCCAATGCGGGACTCATCCCAGGACCCCAGGATCACGATCTGAGCCAAAGGAAGATGCTCAACCTCTGAGCCACCCAGGCACCCGAGAATACTCAGATTGTAAATGACTTGCACACATTTCCTTTCCTCCAGGAATCCGCATCCTGAGAGCTCTTCCTTGGTTCTGACTTATCAGTGTTCAATTACCAGGCCTTACCTCCAGTTACTGCTCCCCTGTATTCCTCCCACCCTCTCTTTACTTATTTTAGGGTCAAAGTGAATCACACTTTGGCTGTAAAGGTTTATTGGTCTTATATTTTGCGATTTTGTAATTATAAAGATTGTTACGTATATTAGTACTACTTGTGAGATTATTTTTATGGAAAAATGTAGCATCGTTTCCAAACAATTAATTTGCAAATAATTTTGTAACACAACATATTTTGCACATGAGAATATACATTATATTTCATATGTAATTTATTTAAATAAATACTATTGAGGGCTAATTTGTTATCTAGTATTATAATTCAAATAAACTGTAAAATACTGGAGAAGTTAGTAAGGTTTTCTGGTTAAATGCAAGATAATTTGGTCTGTTAACAACATGTTTTTTTCCTTATTGTAATGTAATAAATTTATTATCTACTTATGGAGAATTTTATCTTTTAATGACCAAAAATAGTTATCAAAAGAATCAATCTATAATATTATACTAATACCATATGACAAACTTTGACATTAATTCATCTTCTGATTCTAAAATCCTTCCTATTTTCCTTTGGCAATCTAATCTGTCTAGTGCCTTTTTTAGAACTCCTTTTAAGAATGGCCCAGAAAATTAAATAAAATTTGTATATTTAATAGTGTTATTATCATAGTCTCATTTTTATAAGTAGGCTTAGTATCCTTTAAATAACGACACATGATATGCAGGCAAGAGAACCTTCTTGAGCCTTTACCAATTTTGTTTAGATGTTATATATAGCTCATTGTAGCTAAAGAGCCAGGAATTAATCAACACATCATAGATTTAAAGAATTAAATATCCCAAATGAGAGGAATATATTTCCCAGATCCGAGATCAAGTAAGTTACCATGGAAAATTATTAACAAAGGCCTCATTCAAGAGGATTTCAGACACTAAACTATGCTTAGCAGGATTAGTAGCATAATGTGGTACAAGGGCACTGAATAAAATTTTGTGATTAATGTTTTCTTGTGGCTGCAGGTAGGCTCTTATTTCTTGTAGTGAGAAATGTGACCCATTCAAATGTGAATTGCAGTGAGGCACTAAGGTTTTGAAGGAAAACTTGACAAGTAGAATCTGAGCACCAGGGAAGAATCTTGGATTTGCCTGTAATGTCTGTGATCTTTCACAAGGTTAACTAACAATTGATGAGGCCAGACAGCATATCTTCTGCTTTCAGTGTGATCTTTCAACTAAAAAGTAATACCTTAAATTTAGTTGTTCTTACTCTCAATGGTTAAATCTACTGTTATTCAAGATTTAAATTTAATCAAAAGATTCTTTAACCTTTCAAGGAAATATAAAGTTATCCTAAGTTAAAATTGATTAATAGACATGGAAATAATGACAAATACTTCCAAAACTCTTCTTAATGTTGACATGAGCAAAATTATCTTAAGATTTCATTTGATTTGTGCCTCAGTAATGACTTCCCCATTAGGAGACCCAAGGAATAAATGAATCAATCAATTTCAACCACACTGAAATGATTCAGGAGACAGATTTACTTTTGCTTTAAAAAGACTACTCTTTAACATTTTTCATTGGAGGTAATGAATTTCTGAAAGGAAAGACAATTTTTTTTAATTCCTAAATACCTGACTAGTAGTATCATTTTTTATATAAGCCATTTTCATTCATCATGAATTATTCATGCACCTATCTTAATTTTAATTACCAACCCAACAAAGTTAAAAATCACACTGTACCTAAAAATATAAACACTATCACACTGAAGTTGAGAATGCATTATTCTTTATACATAATTGCTATCATGCTGAGGTTGGGTTGCCACCTTTTCCTGTGAAACCACAAAGAGGTTCTGTATGTATGCCTTCAACATATGCACATTAGTTTCTCTTATCCTTGTTAAAAATGGACCCTTTTTGCAATCTTCTTTTTCCCAATACTTTTTATCCTAGAAGGTTTTTAGTTTTACTTCATAGAATCATTCAGCACATATTGTTACTAAATAGAGGACATCTCACCGGAAAATTGACTCAGTAACTCATAGGAAAGACAAAAACCAAAGCTCTAAGAATCCTAAATTAGAGGTCCTTCCAAGAGTCATAGAAGTTCTAAAGCTCTGGTATAGTTTTCTAGGAACAGGGTAGATCTGTAAGATTGGAGGGGGTGGGGTACTACCCCCTTGGCATTACCTCAAGCAAGGGCAAAGGCTATTTCAGATGGATGCCAATTTCACTTATTCCATTTATATACCCATGGGTCAAACGGTGTAGATTAAATGGTATAGATAATTTTTCTATGAAAGAGGAAAAATCGGACAGCATATTGCATTCTAAACATTGTATATTTAACTCTCCCAAACTCACTCAAATAAATACAGTTGAAATAGTAGCCACCTACTTCTTGGTAATAGAAAATACATTTTCAACCTTGAATTTCTAATTAAAATTCAATTATACTATTAACCATTAAGTAAATGCCCTCTTTTCCAATAGTTTCAAAAAATGTATAAATTGACAGTTGATTCTAGCATATAAGTAACGATCAGAACTTGAGGTATAAAATATTTAAGCTAAGTTAGAATAATCATCTCAGCATTGTTTTAGCAAACAATGTTTGAAAAAAAAAGCATGTCAAGGACATATCATTTGGAAATCTTCACAAAGATTCAGGCTGATGGGTAAAATGAATGAACTATATTACTAAATCAGAAAAGCAAATTTTAGAAGAGGACTTTTAGAATGGTATTATATTTGTTAAAACATGTACATCAACTCATTTAATCATAATAACCATTTGGAGTAGGTGTTATTATTCTATAAGTATTTGTAGTGTATTTAAAGATATGGTAAATGAAATACAAATAAATTAAAAAATAAAACGAAACAAAACTCTCTGAGGAACTAGGATTTCAATCCAGGCAATCTGGTACCAGAGTATAATATTGCTAATCAAACCACTCACTGTTTTAGAGGAAGAGTAATTTCACTGAATTGACAAAAAGAAAAAATTACATGTATACATACATATAATAAGTTTATCAAAGTGAAAAAACATTTCAATATTCGATTTATAAAGACTCATTTCAAAAATTTCTCAAATGGATTTATGCCAAAATGTAGTTCTGTTGCTTTACATTAACTTCAAATCAAAATCCTCCAACTATCTCAGTTCTATTTTTCTGGAATGTTTCAGATTAAATGCTATCCTTTCAAATAATAATATAAGCCCTTCTTAAAACACAAAAAGAGGAGAAATGACATGAGCAATTCAAATCTACCTATTGATTATGATAACAATAAACAGATTGTTCATTTTAATATAAGGGTTACATTCTTGGAAAACAGGTACTAGATTGGTCAAGACAACATGACAGTAGTATTAAAAATACTGTGTGTTTTTTTTTTTAATTTACCAATTTACTTTACCAATAACCTCTGTAATCAGAGCCCTCTGTTTCATTCTAAAGAATCGGAAAACTTTCACATAACTTAATAGATTGCTTCTTTTATCAATTCTTACATTCTTTTTGGTATTTAGATGTCAATCATTCGGGATCCCTGGGTGGCGCAGCGGTTTAGAGCCTGCCTTCAGCCCAGGGCGCGATCCTGGAGACCCGGGATCGAATCTCACATCGGGCTCCCGGGGCATGGAGCCTGCTTCTCTCTCTGCCTGTGTCTCTGCCCCTCTCTCTCTCTCTCTCTCTCTCTCTGTGACTATCATAAATAGATAAAAATTTAAAAAAATATGTCAATCATTCAAAGGTGCATAGGTATCTACAAATTATTCTTAATTTCATTGTATGTAGAAACATTACCAGTAAGATCAGTAGCTGAATTCAGAGAAACACAGAACTATTTAAATGATGAGATTACCTAGTTTCCTAATCTAATCATTATGTCTATATATTAGGAATACTCAGTGCATTTTTACCTTATGCTGTTGACTAAAACTGACCACCACTCCTATGCTCTAATTCTACCACAAGTCTTTTAAACTCTCCTAAATACTGAAATTGGAAAGGAAAATTCCTATGCAACATAATCCAACAATGTTCTTACAAGTTTGTAAAAAGCAATAAAAAGCCTTTGAACCAAACTCCTTTTTGTGTGTGTGCAAGACCATTCCAAGGAATGTCATGCTTATTGTTTGTATTAGGGTTCCTTCCCATCATGACTTTGCAAGAAACTCATTCCTTCTCAAAACACACCTGCTGTAAACCATGACTTTGCCGGTTATTTGCAATGTGTCCAGACGTGAGCTGGAGCTCACTAAATTGATCCTCTGAGATCTGAATTTTAAATATTCAAGAATTTTGCAAGCATATTTTTAAATCATTGGTAGTTTACACAGGCCACAGGTTACATCATGAAACTCTACAGAGCCTACAAATCCGTTTTTCCTCACTGTAGAGAGCTTGTTTACCAAAGTGCCACTGGGTTTATCAGATGTGATCCCTTCTGAACAGTGCTATTTATTTCAATAATTCCTTATTGAAACTAAGTACTTTGTGGATCTTATACAGACTGTCACCCTCATGGCCAAAGGAGGAGTAAAATTGTAAAGGGTGATTTCCTGCAGATAACCAGGGAAGAAAATGAATTTTCACAGCCTTTCTAGGTTTCCATTGCCATCAGGTCACTTCTCAAAAAGAAATGAGAAAGTTCTGCTGATTTAAAAATGATGTATCAATTTGTCTTAAATGTTTCCCTTCTGTTTTAGCTGAGGTCTTATTAGTCTATGAGCATATTCAACATATTGCCTTGTCTGTTCTTTCCTCATTTATGTCCCAATGGTTACTTTTTTATTAGGCACAGTGGAGTCAGAACAAGGTACTTTGCTACTCAGTTAAACTTAACCCAGGGCACAAGTGCTCTTATACAAGATCTAGGGAACAGATGGGCCAGTAAAGCAGGACCATGGTGACCAGCCATAAAAGAGCTCCTCCCAGGGTGTCTTAACAACAGCCGAAGCATTAGAGGCATTTCCTCCAGAGCCATCTGGCTTTGATTTTTTTTAGCTATTTTTTTCTGTCGACAGACAGAGCCACAAAGTTAAGGAAGCAATAATTCTTCTCTAGTTACTGTAACTGCTGATGTAAAACCACCAATCTTTCTAAAGCCACTCACAGAGTACAGGGACCCATCTCACAGAGGAGTGTTCTGTGGGTTAAAAGACTAAGTCATCTAAGGGAAGAGTGGTACAATAGATACAGTGGTTTAAAGTCAGTGTACATGTTCTTCAAGACTTCTTATAACTATGGGTTGAAATGGCATTCATTTGTTTTATCCAACTGTAACTGAAGACCTAGGTATTCCCTTCCACTGTACCTCTCCCCCCACCAAAATTTTTTTTTTTCTAAAAATGAAGCAAAGTAGTAGTGCCTTTAGAAAAGCACTCCTCCTCTTATCTCTTATTAGGATTTATTCTGGCAATAATTGGAGTCATTCAAGAGGTACCTAAGTAATGCATCAAGTTGTATTACCAAAGCTTTATGAAGTTCTGATCAGATCTATCACTGCAGTTAAATAAAAAGTCTCACACACATTGTCGAAGGCAAAGCTTCCCATCAGGAGTGGGGAGGGGCCTGGCAAAGTCCAATTAGGAAAACACTTAGAAGATGAGGACGTTATCTAACAGAGTGGGAAGAAGAGGTGAATGAAAATATATGGGATTGTTTGCAAGTTTTTCATGAATAACTGGGCTCAAATCATAGGTTACATGTGATTATAAAGACAGCAGACTGATGGTCCAACGTCAACCTTGGTGCCAGAGAAAAACAATCAGAGATGCCAGCCACAGTGGTCTCTCCTTACACAGAGTTTCAGAAAATAAGAATGGTTCCTAAAAATAGTAAATTAAAAGGCTGAGAGTGAATTGGAAGACTCTCTACAGGGCGCTGAAGAAATAAAGCCATAAACAAACAAATGAACCATATTTCAGAAGCTTAAGGAACATGGTCAATCATTCCAGATGGTGCAAGCTGGGTCTGCTTGGGTCCACTGAAGTCAGAAACTGGACAAGGCATGGATAGCTGAGGTCTACTTCTATCTTACGCTTCCTTCTTGGCACAAATATTAGCTTTCCAATTTAATAGAGTAATCCAGGAACAGAGTCGGTGCTTAGGGCAAGCTTTCAGTTATTAGATTTTTGTAGGCCCTTGGTCCTTCTTCTTGTCTTAAAAGAGCAGCCCAACTGTACTATGTCTTGTGCTTATTCTGACACAAAGTACTGGCTTTAAATGTTCCTGATGTGACTGTGTGTTGAGTGGTCAAGAGGAAGCAGGTATGGATTCAGTCTAAGTTTCTCCTTGACTTGAAAGTTAAAGCATTGAAATGAAATCCTCTACAGTACCCCAAGTGGGAGTAGTTCTGCTGAAGACCAAAATGATAATCAGCATATTAAATCACTTGGGTCTTTTATTAATACATTTGTGGGGTTTTTTTTAGAAAAGTTTTAGGTTCACAGCAAAATTGAGCAGAAAGTATAGAGAGCTTCCATATACCCTGTCCTCACATCCACACAACCTCCTCCACCATCAACATCCCTTACCACAGTGGTGCACTTGGTACAATTTATGAACCTGCACTGATACATCACTATCACTCAAAGTCTGTAGTTTCCTCTAGGGTTCACTCTTGGTGCTGTACAGTCTATGGGTACTGAAAAAATGTACACTGACGTGAATCTGTAGTGTCGTGCAGAATAGTTTCACTGCTTTAAAATTCCTCTGTACTCTCTCTACTCATCCCTCTCTTGCCTTAATTCCTGGCAATCATGGATGCTTTTACTGTCTCTGTAAGTTTTGCCTTTTCCAGAATGTCATATAGTGGAAAACATATAGTATATAACCCTCGAGGATTGGCCTCTTTCACTTAGTAATATGCATTTAAATTTCCTCCATGTCTTTTCATGGCTTAAAAGCTCATTTCTCTTTAGTGCCGAGTAATTTCCATCATTTGGATGTATCAGTTCATGCATTCCTTTGCAGAGATATCTTGGTTGCTTCCAAGGTTTAGCAATTATGAATAAAGCTGCTATTTTTGTGTGGACATAAGGTTTGAATTCTTTTGGGTAAATATCAAGGAACCCAGTTCTTCTATTATTGCTGCCATTCATTTCATTTATACATCTGTGGGGGGAGGGGGTGTGTACCCATACACAAAATGGATTTGGTTATATATTATACATAGATATTATATATATATATTACACATATAATCAAATACATTGTTGCTATTATTATTTCAAAGCATTATCTATTAAGTGAATTAACAAGAAAAATAAAAGTTTTCACTCTTCACCTTTTCATTCTCTGATGGCCTTCCTTTCTTTATGTAGATCCCAATTTCCAACCTACATTATTTTCATTCCTTCTAAAGAACTTCTTTTAACACTTCTAACAAGGCACTGTCTACAGGCAACAAATTCCCTCAAATTTGGTCTGAGAAAGCATTTTTCCTTCACTTTTGAAGGATAATTCTGCAGCATACAAAATTCTCAACACTTTAAACATTTCACTCTATTTTTTTCTTGTTTGCAAGGCTGCTGAGGAGAAGTAAAATGTAATTCCTATCTCTACTCCTCTATAGGTAAGTTGCTTTATTCTTCTGGGGTTTTTCGGGTGTTTTGTTTTTAAGATCCATTTATTTATTTATTTGAGAGAGAGAGAGAGAAAGAGAGAGAGAGAATCTCAAGTAGACTCCATGGCTAAGCACAAGCCAGACTTGGGACTGTATCTCATGACCCTGAGATCATGACCTGAGCTGAAACTAAGAGTTTAGCCAACTGAGCCACCAGGTGTCCCTCTTTTTTTTTTTTTTTTTTTTTTTTTAAGATTTTATTTATTTATTCATGAAAGACACAGAGGAGAGAGAGAGGCAAAGACACAGGCAGAGGGAGAAGCAGGCTTCGTGCAGGGAGCCTGATGTGGGACTGGATCCCAGGACTCCAAGATCATGCCCTGGGCCGAAAGCAGGTGCTAAACCACTGAGCCACCCAGGGATTCCCCCCATTTTTTTTTAAATCTTTGATTTTCTAAAGTTTGAATATGATTTTCCTAGGTGTGGCTTTTTGTTTGGTTGTTTTTTTGTTTGTTTTTGCATTTATACTGCTTGGTGTTCTCTGGGCTTTCCGGACCTGTGGGCTGGTGTCTGACATTAATTAAGGGGAAATTCTTGGTCATTATTGCTTCAAATATTGTTTATGTGTCTTTTGTTTTTTCCTCTCTTGCTGATATTCCCCTTATATGTATATTACACATTTGTAATTGCCCCATAGTTCTCAGATATTCTCTGGCTTTTTTTTTTTTTTTTTTTTTGCTTTGCTTTTTAATCTTTGCTTTTCAGTTTTGTCAGTTTCTGTTGTCATATCATCAAGCTCAGCAATTGTGCCCTCAGCCAAGCTCTACTACTGCTGAGCCCATCAAAAGCATTCTTCATTTCTGTAATGCTGCTGCTGATCCTTTAGTATTCCTTTTTATTTCTTTTTTAGAATTTCCATCTCTCTGCTTATATTATCTATCTTTTCTTGCATGTTGTCCACTCTTTCCATTTAATCCCTTAGCATATTAATGGTAACATCATTCTGTTTTGTTTCAATTCCTGGTCTGATTATTCCAACATTCCTGCCATATCCGACTCCATTTCTCCTTATTTAGTCTCATCGAACTTTTTTGCTTTTGTTTTTTGTCTTTTCAGCCTACACTGCAATTTTTTATTGAAAGGTAGATATGTTGTACAGGGTAAAAGTAACTGCAGTAAATAGGCCTTTAATAATGTAATGAAGTGGTAAGGTGTCGGGGAGGGCAAGCGTTCTATAGGCCTACAGTTGGGTCTCAGTCTTCTGGTGAGCCTATACTTCTGGACTGAAAGTTCACCAGTACTTTGCCCTCCAATCCCAAAGTGGGACAGGAAGGGGAAAGGGAGCTGGAAATGGGTGTTTCCTTCCCCCAGGCATATTAAGTGGCCATAAAACCCCAGCCGCAGATTAGGTCTAGTAAAATAGTTCCCCCTTGTGGGCAGGCCTCCTTCAAAGGAACAGGATGCTCCAGTGTATTTTAAAATGTTTCCTTTTCTCCTCTCCCTGCTGAAAGCATGAGGGAATTTTCTCTGATCTTCACTCTGAGGAGCTGGGCAAGCCCTAGGAGTTAAAACTCACAAAAGCATGTGGATTCCCCCTTGAGTGTATCCCCCTAGAGTTTTTAACGCTCAGACTTGTTTGCACTGAGCCTTCAGCAATTTGTCCATTACCACTTCAGCTTTTCCTGTCCGGGGACCAGTTCCTACTGAAGTTTCTGCTCACAGATTGCTGCTCTGCTAAATTGTGCTTCTCTGTATATACCCGTCTACCCCTCCAATGTTTAGGACCGTGACCTCACTTTACTGATGGGCCTAAGAAGGGTTGTTGACTTTTCAGTTTGCACAGCTTTTTACTTATTGTTAGGATGGGGTGGCAACCTCTAAGCTCCTTACACGTTGGACTGGAAACCAGAAGTTCACCACCCTGTTTTGAAGCTTTGAAGAACTTAGCTGAAATAAAGACAGTGACGTCAACCAATAAGATGAGTTACAACTTTAAGATCAAGCAGAGGCAGAGGTAGCAAGCACATCAAGAATTTTGAGTTGCTAAAGCTGATATTCTATTACTAATTTTCTCTGAGAAAATGACAGAGTGCAGGATTAAGGATACCAAGCAAGAAAGCACCACTTCCCTGAATCAGAAAGGAGTTAGATAACACTGGTTGAAAGGTATTCTGCAACTATCTTTAATTTCACCCTGAAATAAAACTACTTGTCAATAAATTGATAGTTTTCCAAAGAAAGTAATTTGTTTTAATTTTTAACATCACACTCCATGCCCCCACATGGAAGGTGAAAGAACACAAGTGCTACCTGTTAATTTAATAGCAAAATACAGGCATAGCTCAAAAATAGTGTAGGTTGGCTCCAGTTTACTACAGTAAAGCAAATATCACAACAAAGTGAGTCAAATAAATTTTTTGGTTTCCAAGTGCATATAAATGTTGTGGTTACACTATGCTGTAATTTATTTGTGCAATAGCATTATGTCTAAAAAATAATGTACATATCTTAATTAAAAGTACTTTATTGATAAAAAAAATGTCCATCAACATCTGAGTTTTGGGAAAGTTCTAATATTTTTGCTTGTCAAGGGTCTTTCTGGCAGTTGACCGATCATTGTGCTGGCTGTTGAAGGCTAGGGTGGCTGTGGCAACTTCTTAAAATAAGACAACAGTGAAGCTTACCACATCAATTGACTCTTCCTCTAGTGAATGACTTCTCTATAGCATGTTTGATAGCACTTCACGTACAGTAGTATTTCTTTCAAAATTGGAGTCAATTCTCTCAAAACCTGCCACTGCTTTATCAACTGACTTTATGTAAAATTCTAAACCCTTTGTTGTCATTTCAACAATTTTCACATCATCTTTACCAGGAGTATATTCGATCTCAAGAAATCACTTTCTTTGCTCAAAGAAGGAACTCCTCACCCCTTGATGTTTTATCATAAGATGGCCAACAACTCAGTCCTATCTTCAAGCTCCACTTCTAATTGTAGTTCTCTTGCTGTTTCCACCACATCTGCATTACTTCCTCCACTGAAGCCTTGAACCCCTCAAAGTCCTCTGAAATCAACTTCTTCCAAACTCTTGCTCCCGTTATTATTTTTACTTCTTCCCATGAGTCACAAATGTTCTTAATGGCATCTGGAATGGTGAATCCTTTCCAGAAGGTATTCAGTTTCCTTTGTCCAGTCCCCAAGAGGAATTGTTATCTATGACAACTATGAAATGTATTTCTTAAATAATAAGACTTAATAGTCAAAATAACTCCTTGAGCCAATGGCTGCAGAATGGATGCTGTGGTAGCAGGAACGAAAACAACAGTAATCTCATTGTACATCTTCATCATAGCTCTTGGGTAACCAAGTGCACGGTTAACAAAGCCAAGGTAGCACAGAGTAATACTTTGAAATGAACTTTTTTTTTTTTTTTCTGAGAAGTAAGTCTCAATAATGGGCTTAAAATATTGAGTAAGCCATTATGTAAACAAATATGCTGTTGTCCAGGCTTTGTTGTACCATTCTAGAACACAGGCAGAGTAGATTTGGCATAATTCTTAAGGGTCCTAAATTTTCTGAATGGGTAATGAGCACTGGCTTCAACTTAAAGTCATCAACTTCCTTAGCTTCTAACAAGAGAATTGGTCTGCTGCAATTTGCCAGCCAGGCAATGACTTCTCTCTAGCTATGAAAATCCTAGATAGCTGCATCTTCCATGAGAAGGCTGTTTAATGTACATTGAAAATATATTGTTTAGTGTAACCACCTTTATTAATCACCTTAGCTAGATCTTCTGGATAACTTGCTGCAACTTCTACATCAGTGCTTGCTGCTTCACCTTGCACTTTTTTTTTTTTTTTTTTTTTTAAACACGGAGATAGCTGCTTTCCTTAAACCTCATGGACTAACATCTGCTAGCTTCAAACTTTTCTTCTCTCAGCCATCATAGAGTTGAAGAGAGTTAGGATGATTCTCTGGATTAGGCTTTGGCATAAGGTAGCTAGTGTGACCATCTGGCCAGACCACTAAAACTCTTTCCATATCAGCAATAAGGTAGCAAGGCCGTTTTGTTTTCTTACCCTTCACGTGCTCGTTAAAGTAGCACTCTGAATTTCCTTCAAGAAAGTTTCCTTTGTATTCAGAACTCAGCTAACTGGCATAAAAGGCCTACCCTTCAGCCTATCTCAGCTTTTAATATGACTTCCTCACTAAGATTAGTCACTTCTGCTTTTGATTTAAAGTGAGAGATGTGTAACTCTTCCTTTCACATGAACACTTAGAGGCCATTGTAGGTTTGCTAATTAATTGACCTAAATCCAGTATTTCTGTGTCTTCGGGAATAGGGAATCACAAGGATAGGGTAAGAGACAGGCACAAGGCCAGTTGGTGGAACAGTGAGAAAACACACAACATTTATGGATTGAGTCCTCCATCTTATGGGCACAGTTAGTGGTTCCCCCAAACAGTTACAATAGTAACATGAAAGATCACTGACCACATTTCACCATCATAAACACATTAATAATGGAAAAGTTTGAAATATTGTGAGAATTGCCAAAATGTGCACAATGTGAGCAAATGTCATTGGAAAAATGCATCAGTAGATTTTTTTTGATGCAGGATACCACAAATTGTTTTTCAATTTGTATAAAATCCAATCTGTGCAAAGTATAATAAAGCAAAATGCAATGAAACACATTATTCTTATAATAAGAAGGAATCAACATACCACCTTTTGCTATGCACACAACATATATATTTTTCAGTGATTTAGAGGATGACTTCCATGTAAGGATTTGTAAAAATACCTCAATCTTGTTCTTTTATCTAGAAAAAATAAACATAGAGCAAAAACCACCAAAAGAAAATAAAATCATATTTCGATGAAAGTAAAAAAAAAAAAAATTAACAGCGCCACTAGGAAATCTGTAAGGACTAAACTTGAATGGACATACATACAATGCGAAGGAATATGTCATAAAGCTGATTTGTATAGGAAGCCCTCTATAATTACTTAGCTTGTATGCGTCGCATTAGGTAAAGAGAGCTAGGTAAGCCACTGCTTGCTCCTGCACTGGTCCTGAACCATAGGTTATGAGGTAAGACTACTAGGGGTGGCAAAAAAAAAAAAAAAAAAAAAAAAGACACCAGTTAGAACATTCTGACTGGTGCTCAGTTATACACTTGCAGACATCACGTGGAATGCAAAATATTTCTCAAAACAACAGCACTCCTTGAGTTATATAAAGAACATCTCCTTCCCCAGAACATCCAGGTCTTGCTGTGCCAGGTGGAATGCATTACATCTCTATGTCTTGTGGGAGTTAGCAGAGTAGCCCAGGACGTGGGACTACATGAGGAAAGTACAGAACTGCCATGTTTGCAGGAAACAGTTGTTTGGCTGTTTTTTGTTTGTTTGTTTTTTAGGAAAATCAAGAAATATTGGGGAGAAGTAAGCCATACAATTATTGAAGCAAGACAGCTCTAGAGAACCTAGTCCACAGTAAGACTTGAGACCTGAGACTTCACTGACAGCCCCTGCAAACATTCTCCTAACCTAAGGAGAACTCAAACTCCAAGTTTAGAGTATAGAAGAGGAAGTCTTCCCTCCCATCTCATTCTCCAGGCCACTTCCCTACACTGTTTTCCATAGCACAGATCACACCAGAAGAATGAACCCATGCAAGATTGGCACTTAAAAGAAAGTAACCAACATGGCAGCTCTGTAAGGATATGAGAGGGGAAAAGGAAATAAACAATATAAACAACACGAAAAATGCACAAATAGAAAAATTACATCATGAACCAGATAAAAAAGAGCAAATATTTCATATCAAAATCCAAATATAAAAGAAAGTAGGGCCGCTCTGAAACAAAATCAAAAGATAAGCAGCAACAGCTCAAAGGCAAGATGGGAAACAAAGAGCTAAAAACAAGAGAAATGGAAATTAAAACAGATGAAAGAGAAATGGAAATTAAAACAGATGAAAATGGATCAAAATGGGAAAAGAAAATCATTGTGAATTTTTGAGTTCAAATAAAAAGTAATATGTATCTTAAAATGTAAAATAACTCAATAATATACCTCTGATAGGGGCGCCTGGGTGGCTCAGTTGGTTGAGTGTCCACCTCTTGATCTCAGCTCAGGTCTTGATCTCAGGGTCATGAGTTCAAGCCCTGTGTTAGGCTCTGTGCTGAGTATGGAGCCTACTTAAATATTATATATATAATATTTTATATATCCCTGTATAATATATATAAATATTATATATGTATATATATAAATATAAATATTTATATTTATAAATATTATATATGTGTGTGTGTGTATATATATATATATATATCCATCCTGATTGTGGTATTCATTATAATATAAATAAACTGATGTATCCCTTCTATAGCTATTTAAAGACAAACTAAGTTAACACTAACACCAATTGTAAATAGAGGGATATGTAACTGCAAGAACTCAAAAAACTCTACTCGGACTATATATATATATACACACACACATATATATACACACATATATAATATTTGTGTATATATATGTATATATGTATATATATGTATATATACACACACATATATATCTCCATAAATATTATATATGTGTGTGTGTATATATATATATATATCCATCCTGATTGGTATTCATTATAATATAAATAAACCACTTAGCTGGTATTGCACACTAGGCAATCTACAAATTTATATTAAAAGAATAAAGAACTGGAAAAAAAAATGAAGAACTGAGTTGAGGGTTATCTGGGCCTTGTTGCCTTGGAGAATTAATGAGCATGATTTTCAAGGTCCACGTGAAACAGGAGAGAAAATCTTGAATATGCTGGAAGTGAGATTGCAGGTGGTTTTGTTTATCTCTGCATTTGATTCTCAGAAGAGAAAGAAAACATAGTACCTGAGAATTCCAAGCAGTAGGTCTGGGCCTGATGATTTTAGGGTCAAATTTAAATCACCTCCATGATCCAGGAACTTTCAAGCCTAGAAATTCATGTATAAATTAGTCTTGGGGCACCTGGGTGGCTCAGTGGTTAAGCATTTGCCTTTGGCTTAGGTCATCATCCCGGGGTCCTGGGATCAAGTCCTCCCATCAAGCTCCCCACAGGGAGCTTGCTGCTCCCTCTGCCTGTGTCTCTGCCTCTCTCATGAATAAATAAATTTTTAAAATCTTAAAAAAAAAAAATTAGTCCCTAGTCAGCACTGTTCTAAGAGATTTTGGTATAAGAATATGAAAGCCACTCTGGAAAGATGTCCTCACAAAGTAGCCACAAATGATTGTCATACCTACACACACATATGCACACAAATTCTCCCTAAAGGTGAATTCACTACATAGGATGTACAAAACACAGAATGATGTGTCTATGTCATAGTTACTCAGATTTAGAGGCATTTTTCACATTTTTGGGTATCTGGAAACAACAGGGTATTAAAATCACAATCAGTACTTGGTTTTATTTTTCTTTCTTAAGGATATAAAGAGAAAAATTGCCTCTTATAATTGATGACAGTTCAACTTTCATAATACTTGTGAGTCCATAATGAGGAACCTTGAACAGTGGACAGTCTACTACTACAGAAAGTATTTGGATGATAGAATGATGAACTGAAAGACAGTATGAAGTTGGATTAAAGTTATTTTTTTAAGTAATTGGTATAGTAGGAAAAGAATAAGACATTTTCAAAAGAACAGACAGATTTAAAAATCACCTTTTTAACATCAAAGACAAGTGGATAAACAGGTTAAAGATAAAATTAGACAAAGGTAAAGACAGCAATAAAAGAAACTAGAGAATAAGCCAAGGAAAATTTTAAGAATGCCACAGAGGGTGCAAGGACAGAAAATAAAAATAGGAGATGAAGGAGACACGTAGGAGAGAATGACAAGTCCAACATCGGTTAAATGGGAATTCCAGAAGAGGTAAATAGAGAAAAGAGGTGAGAGGCAACGCTCAAGGAAGCAATCATTAAGAAAATATGAGAATGGATAAAATATATTAATACTCAGTCTCAAAAGTACAGGAAGTGATAAGCTGATTAAGTTAACACCAAACCGTATCTAAACAGAATGCCAAACTAAACCTAGAACTAACAAGAGACAAAAGACCAAAAAAAAAAAAAAAAAAAACCAAACCACTCTCTAGCTCATCTTTCACAATATGGATGAGCCAGATTAGAGTCCATTTTGAGGCTTAAAGTGAATATATTAGAAGGAAAAAAAATGGACTAAAACTTCATGAACTATCTCCCCATTCAAAAAAGTATATAAAAATAATAACAGAGTTAGCCTCCCCCCCTCCAAAGAAGCAGAAGGAAGGAAATACATAGAGGAACTAAAATTACAAAAATAGAAAACAAATAATAGAAAAAAATCAAGAGAATCAGAGCTGCTTCTTTGAAAAGGCTAATAAAAGAGATGCTACTCAGGCCAATATACAGAAGAAAAAGGAAAATAAAAGACAAAAAGCAAATTTAGGAATGAATGACAAAAGAGATAATTATGAAGTAATTTTTAATATATATTTAAAATATGCTATGAACAAAAATAAATTTTAAAGCTATGAGGAATTAAGTCTGATAAACTATAAACATTGAAGTGAACAATTAGGGGCACCTGGGTGGGTCAGTCGGTTAAGCATCTGCCTTTGGCTCAGGTCCTGGGATCGAGTTCCAGATAGGACTCTACTCAGCAGAGATTCTGCTTCTCCTTCTCCTTCTCTGCTCTTCCCCTCACTCTCACAAATAAATAAATAAAATATTTTAAAATTTTTAAAAAGAAATGAAGAATTTAAAAAATTACTTATCAAAAGTAACTTCATAAGAAATGAGAAAATTAAAGTTAGAGCCATTAAAGAATTGAAATCCATATCTAAAACACATCAGGGCCAAACTAAATGCAGCAATAAACAAAATGCATATAGTTCTTTTATAAGGTGCCCCTCTCACCCTACAGAAGAATAGTGTTAAGATGAGTAAACTTTAGAAAGTTTAGTCATGTACTTTTACTACATTAAATAGAGAAAAAGTTATGTTGCCAACAGCAAGAAAAAGCCTTTGATAAAATTCAACACCCCCTTGGGTCAAAATCAAATAAAAAAGTAACCTTAGCAAGTTACTTCATGAGAATTTCCTTGACCATATGATATTTCTATTACGATCTCACATAAAATACCACACCTTAATGATGCAGCTTTAAGAACTTTCTATTTTAAAAAGTGAAACAAAGATTCCCAGTATCAACATTTCTATTCAACACTGTCTTGAAATTCCTAACAAATATGATAAAATATAAAAAAGGATTTTGTAAGAAGTTATATGAGAGGAAAGGAAGAAACATTGTTTGCAGAAGACATGATTATTTACATAGAAAAAAACAAAAGGAAGTGAAGAAAAATTACTTGCATGATTAGGAGTTCAGTGAAGTTGAACGAGATTAATAGACAAATACAAATTGTAATTATTTACACCAAGAAATAGAGAGTGTAAAATTTAATTGATATTATTAACAAGAACAAAGTTATCAGACACATAGATATAAACCTATAAAAAATTATACCTGTCTTTCAAGGAAAATCATAAGATTTTATTAAAAGAAGTAAAAGACAGCCTAAGTAAATATGGAGAGAGATACCAGGTAATGACTAAGAAATCTTTATGTGATAGAAGCAACATTTCTCCCTAAGTTAATCAATATGTTCATGTGGACCACACCCAGGCAGTAGGTGCCCAGGGAAAGGAAAAGGTACACGAGGAAGAAGAGGAGGTGAGGACCCTAAGATAAAATTTATTCACTCCACAGTTTTGTTCTGAAAAAATTCCATGTTGAGAATTCATAGAATGATTTGAATTTTTAAAAGGTTGTATGCGGTCTTTATTTTTATAGATCAGAATCTCAAGCTTAACAGTGTTCTTAGTTGTATTATCTGGTCTGAGGGGGAGAAAACGATTGAAATTCTCAGGAAAGTGAGTGGAGAACTCACTTAGATGAAAGCAACGCTATTAAGGACTCAAATTTAAGAGGTTGGAATTCTTTTACAGATAATTTTCTTAAAAGCCTGCATAATTTTAATTTTATTGTAGTCATCGCCTTCAGACACTGATTATTTTGGAGAAGCAATCACAGAAACCTGAAAAATCAAGGTCTGATGAGAATCCCTAAATAAACCACATTTCAGAAGCCCAACTCTAAAAAGCAAAGGTGTTTTAAATTTAACATCTCAAAGTCTGCATTTCCTCTCTACCAAGGAATGTGATGTTGCACATATTAAAAGCAGAGAGGTACTATCAAAAAAACTTTAATTGGGTTAAGAGTAGTCCCTGTGTAGTGAGTTTATATGCCATACAAATAAAGAAGGAAAGGAATAATAGAACACATCTGCTAATAGAATTCATAATAATTATTTAATTTTGGATTATAAAATTTTGATATTAAAAATAATTCCATTTTATATTTTACTTCCAGCATGTAATGGGTTTTGTTGTTTTACATATGGATACTTGATCAAAGACACTCTAGAAGTTATATTAGGTCCTCAATTTGCTAATAGTTGTCTCAATATCTCTTTACTGAATAATATCTTTTCCCATCAATTTTAACATGAACTTTATTTGCATTGTGTTGGCTCCTCTACCAAACCTCTAGATGTTGGAATTGCTAGGTCTTAATCATGGATCCTGTCTGCTTTCCTTCCTAAATGCATGCATTTTTGGGGCTTTAACTACTGTCTCTATGCTGACTACTAACAAAGTTACATTCCAGGCCTAATTTTTACTCTGATTGCCAGATAAGACATGTACAACTTTCTACTTTACACGTCTACATATCAAAGCAAGTCCTTTTACCTTGCCCACAAAGCATGGGTCCTTCTATGGTACTCCTCTAGCTCTGAGGTTAGTAGCACCGAACGCCCAGTACTTCAAACCAGAAATTTAGAGGATTCATCCTTGATGCAAGGTTTTCCCAACGACTCTCCCCCTTCTCATCTTACTCTTCAGTGCAAGCTGTATGTCCTCTCTGAGGACTGTACAGGGATAGTAAATAATGACCACAACCTAAATAACCCACAATTATCCACTTTGTTTGCAAGTCATGTCAATTTCCTTACAGAACAGCTGGAGCCCTGAAAAGTCAATCTTGGACTAAGTACCCTATTTTGCCGGAATAACTATTCTTTTCTTCATCACCAGGAAGGTGTTTCTTAAAGGCAGGCTATACAGAGTAAGTGAGTTAAATGGGGTCTTTGTTTTAAGGACAAGGACAGGGCAAATATAATCAATTGCCATTATTTTATTATGTAATTTTTATAACCACCCTGTCTGATAAGTAGATATTTTTAACCCATTTCCCAAACCTGAAATTTGAGACTTAAAACAGTTAGCTAACTTCTCAAAATCTGTTATCTGACTACAAAATTGGCCTTTTCCCACAATATTGAGCTATCTCCCCTTAAGAGCCTACTCGAGAATCAATGAAGAATCAGAAATATCCTTGTCTTTGAAATCTCCCAGCTGAGCCAAGGTCTAAATTTCCCGTGGAGATCTTACCATGTGCAATCTCACCAAAGCTTTTACGACTTTAACTACAGTTATCCTTCAGTGACCTACCTGTTCATCCAATACCTGCACATCTCCTTCAACACAAAACAACTTAGAAGTTAATAAGAATAAGAACCCTTCTCATTATAGCTTCTGATTTCTCAAGCTGCTTTTTTATAGCCCATGAATATCTGGAATTCAAAATGTCATTCTCCAAATTTTCAATATAATTTTAGTTGCAGTGGAATATTTACAGAGGTTATTTTGCCACAGTGGCAGAACATTTTTGTTAAATATTGCTATTTTATAGCAAGAAATAAGCATTAACTGACACATGAGTGTGTAGCCAGAAATCTTATATTCTCAAGGAAAATGCTCAGAAATAGGTTTCTTACTCTTTGCTAAATTGCAAACCAACAGATTTCTGACTCCCGTGAAATGCTGGCTGCCCGGAGCATTATTTACCAAGATTGAGAAAGAAAATGAAGGCAGATGATTAAGGAAGGAGCAGGGTGGCCAGAGGATAAGGTATTTCTTTCTGCCTTTCACTTGCTTTCCATTGTTTTTGCTCTTTGTGTCAGAGTGGAGTTTCCTAGACTTTCCCAAAGATAAAAGTGACCTGAGTCTTTTCAAAAATCCAGAGTGTGAGGAATTTTCTTGGAAATTCTGACTCAGTGATCTGAAATACGGCTTGGAGAACCCACATTTTTAACAAAGACTAACCACTGCTAAGTGGTTATTTATTACCAAAAGGACAATTGTAAAATATTGAGTAGATCATCCAGGAGCTAGGTAATCAACATTTAACAAGTAGCTGCTTTCTACAAGGGCAGGGAATTTTACTTTAACAGCTCTTTAATTGCAGCATTTTTTATGATAGCATTTCGTGCTTCAGAGTTCTTTAATGAATATCTTTAAATATGTTTTGCTGAAATGGCAAAATACTTTAATTCATTTGAGGCTACCATTATAGCCCCAGAATAACTTTGGAGTTGGCTTTCTGGAAGCATTCCAAAATTTACCTTGGGTCCCCATGAAACTCCAGATAAGCATTATTAAAAATATATGTGGAAAACATAATAGTGTCCCCCAAATATCAAAATGACTCTTATAAATCAATAGGGAAGAAAAGTAGTCTAACCTAATAGAAAAAAGGAGATAGACAAAAAAGAGAAAATTTTAATGGCTGATAAAAAATGACAAGATGTTCAAGCTCAATAATAATTAGGAAGATGCAACTCAAAACTGCACAAAGCTCCACCTTTCCTTATTATTCTGGCAACTTTTAGAGTAATACAAACTGTTAACAAAAAAGTAGATTTGTTGCATCAATCCACAGAGTAATTTAATGATGTCTAGTGAAGCTAGGTGGCTATAAAAACGTTTTGTCAAACTGAGAGGTTTTTAGAATAAAAGAGTATACTAAGATGTATAAAATTCTGTGATCTTTCATATTTGTTTTTCTATTTACTAACAAATTGCTTTAATTACATTGATGGAATTATATGTAATTCTCTTCAGAATTGTTTTTGAAAATAAAGTTTTTTAAAAATTCGAAACCATAATAATATACCTTGAAGCAAAACAAAGATAACTTCTTTATT
This sequence comes from Canis lupus dingo, assembly GCF_003254725.2. NCBI lineage: Eukaryota > Metazoa > Chordata > Mammalia > Carnivora > Canidae > Canis > Canis lupus. The sequence continues at coordinate 41,991,866 of NC_064265.1, read as the reverse complement.
TAAACATTAAAGGGCAGCCCTGGTGGCTCAGTGGTTTAGCACCACCTTTAGCCCGGGGCCGATCCTGGAGACCCGGGATCGAGTCCCACATCGGACTCCCTGCATGGAGCCTGCTTCTCCCTCTACCTGTGTCTCTGCCTCTCTCTCTCTCTTTCTCTGTGCCTCTCATGAATAAATAAATAAAATCTTTAAAAAAAATAGCAAGCAGAATAATTATTCTGGAACATATTTGTATACTTAAAGTGGTTTGTTAGTTATAATTATCTTTGGTTCTTTTCTGGAAAATTGTATTTCTTTTAATGCAGTTTACTATTAATTTTTAATGAAATTATCCACAATCTTCTCCAAACATGATTTGTGTTCTCACCAACAAGTTATCACCCATGTTTACTCTTTTGAGCGAATTTTAAAAAGCATCCAGAATACTGTCAAATGTTTCATTTCTAACAGCATAAACCTCCAGTACTTTTTGGTTGCATAAATTGGATGTTCAATTGAAGCATTTTTAGATTTGATTTTCTGTGTAAAATACCTAAATGACAATATTCAACTATTTGTGATTCTCCTCTGCTGCTAATGTGATTCTCCTCTGCTCTTCCCCTCCGATGCTATTAACAGCCTTTGCTACATATTTCATAAGTGAAGAAAAGATTTGTAATAAAAAAGGAATGCAATTTGTTTCAGAAAACAGCAATTTGATCTAAATGAAAAGCCATGCTTGTCAGAATGATATACTTACACACTTTCTCTGGGTTCACATACTAAGCCTGTGATAATGGCACCCTCAGGCCATTTTCTTAATGTAACTATTAACTTTTGAAATAACAACTTATTTTTTCCTTATTTTTCTATCTTCTGAATTTCATGAGACCACCCAACTTACAGCCCCAGGCCCCAAGAGTGGCCAGAAAAGATCAACAGATACAGTGTACAAGTTTTATGATTGCCATACACTTTCCTGAAAGGGAAATTCAGTACTTAGTTTTTAATCAAATAAGTACTTTTATTGTCTTAACTCACTGGTGAAATATTATTTCAAAATAAGTCAATTACCAACCAACCCAATAAACAAAGAGTTGTAGGTGTTTGGAGGATGACAAAACCACTGAGTAAGATCAATGAGCTACTCTCTGTGTGTTCAGCTTCCATTCCCTGCACATTATTCACATAAACCCAAACTTCTCTTTTATTCTCCCTAAACCCACCATATGCTGCCTTCTAGTTTCAGTTAAGTAGATGGCATGAAAAATCCGTCCAACATTTCCACCACCATCATGCAAGATTGGAAGGAGTCAGTTATCCTCAGCCACCACTGCCCCAGTACACATTGTTTTATCATCCAGCGTTCTGCATGCTGTCCTTGAAAATGTGGCATTAGCCACGTTTCAGTTGAAATGGGTCCGAAAAATAGAGCCAATGTTCACACTTAATTCCCTGTCAAGCTTAGAACTCTATCATGTCATTTGCCCAGTATTCTAACAGAGCTATGATAAAAGCTGCAAGAATTACACAACATGGACATTTACCAAACTCACACTAGTTTTTCTCAATGCGACTTGTGATAATACTTCATTTTAAAAAAGAAAAGTCCAGGACAGATGCTAAGCCAATCAGGATGTGTGGACAAGAGTACTTAAATAGCATTCCTGGGAGCAAATGAGGATGTTTGATCTCCCCCAATTTGAAATTGTGTACACCTTGCAATCTAGCTATTCCTTTTCTATATATTCAGCAGAAATTCTTATACATGTACACCTGGAAGCATAAAGAAAGGTTTTCATTACAGTATTTGGATAAACACATTATGGAACAAGACAGAGCAGAGCAGACTGGGATGTATGATATCAATATGCATAGCTCTCAACAAGATTATGATGTAGAAAAAATAATGCAATGATACATGCCTTAAGATAATATTCACATAAATATTAAAAACTCAAAAAATACTGGCAAGTATTATTTTTAAACCTATATACGCCAATGAAACTATGAAAACATGAAGGTAAAGTTAAACCTCAGGTTCCTAACAGTGGCACCACTGGATGGGGGGAAAGGGAATGGGTCTAAGAAGATATATACAACTACAACTGACTGTAATGCAAATGGAAGAAGGTATGCATTACCAGCTATTTCTGGGTGGAGTTAAATAGATATCTATTATACTATTATGTATTTTATGTTTTAAAATTTCATCAAAAACAATGTCATAAAGAGCAATATCCAGTTTAACTCAGAATCAGTTTGTCACATACCTACTTTGCTTTACAAAATCCCATATCTTCATTGCCGTCTCCAAGGGATCCAGAAACAGGAAAACTGGAAAATGTGGTACTTTATCAAAGAAAAACTTTTTATAAATATGAAATAAAACGTTATCATTGCTATATAACTGTTCTCCATATGTTAACATATACAATCATCGAGTAGAAGAGAGAAAGATGTATGCAGAATTTGACTTATGAGTAACGGAACTAATTATTACATTTAACTGTTTAAAGCATCTTTTTAAGAGGCATAATAAATAACACTTCAGACTTGACATTATTACAGTGAGAAATTATTGAAATATGCTGCTAAAAATCTATATAAGCATTAAGGAAACAGTGAATACTTGCTTGATTCCTTTAAAGTCTTTCCCATAAAAGATGGAAATAGCTACCTTCATGCAAATGAACTAGACTTTGGTTGCACAAATTAGGAGACCTACAGCTTAGTCAATCTCATGATAATACATGAGTTGTAATGGATGTCAAAATCATGCTGTATTAAACTATCTTCAGAATTACCTCGTTTCCTTTTATTTTGAAAAACTTTATTAAATACACAGGAAAAAAAAGGTTGTGCAGATTAGTAGAATTTCAATAGAACATGTTTCATCTTCAAAATCTGATAAGAACTTTCCAATCCATAAAACACTGTAAGAGAAAACTGTGAATCAACCTAGACACACATTTCAAAGAGCTGATGAGGTTGCAAATCACTTATGCCTCACTCTCAAGTTACCACAATAATGCTTAGCACTTGCATAGTGTTTCCTAGCTTCAAAGAGCCTTCAAACTTTAACTAATTAATCCTTACACTACCCAGTGAGACAGTGATAAATCCCTTGAAGAGAGCATCTAACTACATACTTTGCATTTGCTTGTACAGAATTCAGTATATATACCATGTTGTGTTTTTCTATCTTTCTATTTCAATAAATCTTGAAAGAGATGATATCCATATGTGAATAGATGATACATAGCCATCTATTGTGAATAAAATGATGTACATTGCACTCAATCTGCAACTAAAAGCTAAAGAGAAAGATATATGTACAGCCAACACATGAAAAACATCTGGTACACTCTGCTCTATTTTCTTTTCTCATTCATTTTACATCTTGTTCTCAGCCATCCTGGAGTGGACTTGTTAGATTTGAATAGGTTAAAACTTTTTTTATGGAGGATACACAGTTCTCTTGTTAATTTTTAAATTATTTTTATTTATTTTGAAATAAAGCGTTTTAAAATTAAAGGTCTATAAATTATGCAGAAAATAAGAGAATACCATATGGGAACGCTTCACCCAAATGAAAGAATATTTAACTACTGTATTAAGAATTCTCTCTACTAGGATTCCCTTCTCTCTGCAGGTAGCTGGCTACAGCAGTCTACCAAAACAAATCTATTCCTGCTGTAAAGGCCGACACTGGGTCACTCAGGACAGAGCACTCTCTGCCTGAATGTGCTCTACGTCTTTTCGAAAAAATAGGGGAAATCTTGATCTAGTTTTCCTATTTATTGAAAATTCATTTAAAAATTCTTTTCTTTTTCATTTCAAAGGAATTCTGCTTACTTTCAAATATTTGGCCCTAATCTAATCTCTATAGATATCTAAAAATCACAGACACACACATACAAAAAAAACAGTACAATTGGAAGACCATCCAACATATATGTGTGCTCTGTTTTAAAAACTCTGCAGTGTACTATTTGTGTTAGGTTGTGGTTATCATTCAATGGGTGATCTATTCTACTAATGCCCCTAGGATATCATTACAGTATGTATGTACAGTGTGAGCCACATGATTTTTATATGCATATACTTTCTTGGTAATTAAATTTGTTTAGTTAAAATGGTCAGCTTGCTGTCAAAGATAGATACTGGCTAAACTTTATTTTTTTTTAAATATTCTTCTTTTTATTTTCAAGTTCTAAATACTTGTCCATTTAGGTTGACCTAAAATACACTGTTAAGCATTAAAATAGAATGAAAAAAAAGATAAGCTGAAAATATTTGATTTCTTAATATAAATAATACATAGAATCAAGTCAGTTTTTCTTTAATAAATTACATGGGACATGTTAAAGAGCTAATCACACCATATTGATATTTTTTAAGGCTCTAAAGAAAATAAGACTTACCTCATTAGAAAGGGGAAATAAATTAAGGTTTTGTTTTGTTTTGTTTTGTTGCATTTAAGATCTACCTTAAAACAATTGAGAATTTCACAAAACACTAAACTTAGATTCTTGCCAGTTAAATTTATCCTTCCTCTCTCCTCTTTTTCTCTCCTCTCCTCTATCTTAATATGGATATAAAAAAAGGTAGGATTAGAACACAGAACAGAGAGAATTTATCTATTGAAAGAATTACAAAGATTTCCACAGGAGACTAAGATCTCAGATAAAGAGTAGAAATGATGTGGGAATATAAATCGTCTAGCCACAATGGAAAGAGTATGGCGGTTCCTCAAAAAATTAAAAGTAGATCTACCATATGATTCAGAAATTACATTTCTGGTATATATCTGAAGGAAATGAAATCACTATCTCAAAGAGATATCTTCACCCCAAAGTTCACTGCAGTATTATTTATAATAGTCAAAACATGGAAATAATATGTGTCCACTGACAGCAAGTGGACAACCCAAGTGTCTATCAAAGGTAATTTCCTGATAAAGAAAATATAGTATGTACACCCACACACACATACTGGAATAGTATTTAACAATAAAAATAAGGAAATCCTGACATTTGTGGCATAATAGATGGATATTAAGGATATTTTGCTAAGTGAAATGAGTCAGAGACAGACAAATGCTATATTTTCTCACTTACATGTGGAATCTAAAAAAAAAAGCTGAATTCATAGAAACAGAGTAGAATGGTGATTTTCAGAGGCTGGAAGTTGTGGGGAGTGGGGAAATTTGAACAAAGGGTACAACTTCCATTTTTTTAGGTGAATAAGTCTGGAGGACCTAATGCACATGACAGTGACGATAGTTAGCAATATTTGTATTACTTACTTGAAAGTTACTGAGATAATAGATTTTTAAATTCTTACTCCTCTCCCCTCCAAATAGACAGTAGTTATGAGGTGATTGATATGTTAACTAACCTTATTTTGGTAATCATTTTACAATACATACATTATCAAATCATTGTATTGCATACCTTAAACTTACACAATATTTTATGTCAACTGTATCTCAGTAAAGCTGAGGTGGGGGAAATATCAAGAGATCTTTAAGAGTACAAACAATAAGAGCTTTGGCAGTTGTATTAATCAGAGTTCCCCAGAGAATCAGAACCAAAAGAATGTATATATATATGTGGATGCATGTATGTGTGGCGTGTATATATACACTTAATTAAATATATATAATTGTCTGTGTATACATACATGTATATGTAGAAAGAGATTTTAAGGAACTAGCTCACACTATTGTGGAGGTTTGCCAAGTCCAAAATTTGCAGACTAGGACAGTAGGCTGGAAACCCAGGGAAGTGTTGCAGTTTGAGTCCTACAGTCATCTATTGGAAGAATTCCCTCTTCTCCTGTGGAGGTCAGTCTTTTCTGTTAAGACCTAAAACTGATTGGATAAGGCCTACCAACATAAGGGAAGGTAGTCTGCTTCACTCAAAGTTTCATGATTTAAATGTTAACCTCATCTAAAATGTGCTTTCAGGGATGCCTGGGTGGCTCAGCAGTTGAACATCTGCCTTCGGCTCAGGGCGTGATCCTGGGGTCTGGGGATCGAGTCCCACATTGGGCTCCCTGCAGGGAGCCTGCTTCTCCCTCCGCCTGTGTCTCTGCCTCTCTGTGTCTCTCATAAATCAATCAATCAATCAATCAATCAATCAATCAATCTTTTAAAAAATACAAAAATAAAATGTACTTTCACAGAAACATCTAGGATAATGTTCAACCAAGTATCTAAACACCATGACCTAACCAAGTGGATATATAAAATTAACTATTACAGAAGAGAAGGAAATTTTGTAAAATCTATTCTGTATTAAAATATCCTTCATATATTTAGTCTGATTTCATCTGGGTATATACAGGAAAGGAAATAGGAAGAAGCATTTATTTTCACAATAAAGACAAGATCAGGACCCTCTAACTCCGTTCCATGATTGTCATAGGAAGAATAAACACATCCACTGCTCATACTTGAGGACCAGTTTCTATACCAATAGATCACAACTTGAAAACGTTGCTTAAATAGAACCACTGTTCTGGTGAAGATAGCACCAGAATTTGAAACTTGACCCCTAATGATTGGCCTCAAAATATTGAACCTTAGTCAAACTAATTTTAATGCCTAAGGAGGGATTCTCTTTTACAAGAATTGTTGTCCCTTCAGTGAAACATTCTACACTGGAAAATCTAGCCTAGTGATATATTAGGTTATAGGATGTTTTAAAAATAATCTAGACTGTAGATAGCCAGGACAATGGGCATCAGGGAAAACTACTCTGCATAATAACATCAGACTTTTTCTAAATTAAGACCAATGTAACATTTTGATAAATTGTTTCCTGTTTTGAAATATTTCATTTTTTAAAAAAGATTTATTTATTTGAGAGACGAGAGAAAGCCTGCATGGGAGCATTGGGGGGGAGGGGGGCAGTGGCAGAGACAGAGGGAGAGAGAGAATCTCAAGCAGACTCCCCCCCTGAGCACAAAGCCTGACACCAGACCCAATCTCACGACCCTGAGATCATGACCTGAGCCAAAATCTAGAGGCAGATGCTTAACTGACTGAGCCACTAGGGCACCCTGAAATCTTTCATTTTTTAGTATGGATTCATCTCTAAAAATTATTACTGGTTTTTGTGACTGTGAGTATGTATGGGTCCTCCAACATTTATTTATAAAAGGTCAAACATGGGGAACTCATACAAGGTCAATAATGAGATAGGAACTTGGGTCTTGCGAGATGTTTTTTTCTAGAGTCAGTGGGACCACTTTCTTCTCCCTGGATCTCTCAGTTGTGATAAGGCAAACTACAAAATCATTACAAGAGTGAAACAAAGGATTCATTCTCCCCTGTCTGATCTGTTGTTATCTGTCCTGTCAATCCCTTATGCTATCTCAAAGATCTCATTTAAATGTCTTCAACTTTAGATCCTGGTCTTGTGTACTTAGGTGGGGAGGATCCATGCAGTAGCTACCTGGGAGGAGCTGGGCTAAGCATAGAAATAAATGACATGCAGACAAATGGGCAGTGGTCTAGCACCAGACTCTCCCAGTGAAGGCATGGATAAGCCTATCGGGGATTCCTAAAAGTATTTGGGGAAATGGAACTGGTTAAGTCATAAAATTAAGCAAAAGGACATCACAGACTGCAGTATACTGGGCAGGAAAGTGAGCCTGCATATTGTAATTCAATCTGGGCTTTTGGGTAAATCCCCCAATATTCCAAACTAATGTTACATCATAAAACATGTTTGAAATGAGGTAAAAAAAAAAAAAACTCTTAAATTTCTAATTGTTTTCTATCATTAACAGAAATGAAAACTTCATAAAAATCTAACCTTAAATTGTACATTTCAACTTCAATAAAACGTACCTAACTTGGGATAAATGTGAATTTTTTTTAATGTTAAGATGATATGATTAAATGAGAACCTCCTTGGAATTTTTACTCTGCCTGATGTCATGGTGACCATGTTAAACAATAAATAACTGCAAAACTAACAAAACAATGCATGCATCAAGATTTTCCCTCTTCAAAACAAGAGTTGTTTTAAACTATTACCAAAAAAAAAAAAAAAATGGTGTCTTCAAACATCAAGAACCAAGCAATATCATTAAAAACATAACAGCAACAAAACTTTGGCAAGAATAATACTACCTAAATATATTACTACATTTTTTTGGAAGGTGAAATGGAAGTAGAAACTTACTTCAGTAACGTTCTGGGAATCTTATTATATTTTCGACTCTTGTCAAGATTTTTGCCCCTAATTTCAGCCTTAAAAATCTTTTTATCCTTTTTTGTTGTTGTTGTTGTTACAATCTGGGTCAAACAAAGCCCCCAGATAACTTCACTTTCCTGACATTGTACCTTTGCTGAGCCTTGTGCAGAAACATAAAAACTAAGGGCATTACAGGTTGATCAAGAAATAAAATACAGGGACAAATGTGTAATATATTTTGATTCTCCATCCCTGCAATCTTCTTCATAAGTATTTGTTTATAACCTTGAACACTGATATAAAACTCTTTAAGTTACATTTTCTTTAAACAGGGCTACCATATTTATTAATAATAAATTTTGAAGTCTTTTCTGTTTTGGTTTTTTTTTTTAAATTTCAAGTTTGGGGTACCTGACTGGCTCATCCAAAGAGTACACAGCTCTTGACCTCAGGGTCATAAACTCAAGTCCCGTGCTGGGTAGAGATTGATTACCTAAGAAAATAATTAAAAAAAAAATTTACAATAAAAATAAAAATTCAAGTATATAATTATTCTAGCACATGGAATTTATACTCATTCAAGCATATACTTTTTCATATTCATTTTATCTTACTCTTGTGCTGGCAGCATATTCCCTTAATGGACAGGTGTGCTTTCTCAGTTTATTCTCTGCAGATTGAATAAAAAGGATTTTAGTGATTTCATAACTTTTGGAAAGAGACTTCAAAACTAATTCCTTTCATTCTATTTTTCCACAAGTCATGAACAGCTCAATTGTAAGACCAAACAAAGGTGATCCAAAAGTAACTGGAATTTTTCATAATTCATGTTCTCCAGGCTCTAGGAGTCTTTAAAAATATTAGCCAGAAACTACCCTGGATAATAATGTTAATAGAGATTATTACAAAGTTTTCTTGGGGTTGAGTAGGGTTTCTAATTGCACACAAATAATGAAAATATAAAGGTTGAAAAATATGATAATGAAAGAATCCTTAACTATTAGAATTAGTGAAATATATACCGTGCCTTTTTCATCCAAATTACATATATCTTTTAAAAAGGAACAACTCCTAATGCACTTTTTTGGTTCTTTCTCTGCAATTATGCTAACAAGTATCACGCTGAGAAAGGATTAGTCCTGATGGACAATCAAAGACAATGCTTCCTTCCTGGTAAAAAGGTGAGAAAAGATGTAGGCATCTGAGCTGCAGTTATTAGGCTTAGCAGCAGGAGGTCCATATGACCAGTTAGGGAGCAAGATCAGAGTTTGCTAAAGTACAGAAACTGCCTAGTCATTATTGCAGGCTCGTCTGTACCATCATAAATGTAACATCTCTGACTTGGTGGGTGGAAACCACACTGCACACATCTCCCTTATCGTTCAGTTTAGTGTTCTTCTTTCAGCTTGGCAGCCATGACACCTGGCCAGGTAAAAACTCCCACTGGGGTAAGGCATTTGGCAAAGCAGCAGGACACATGCACCTGCAAAATCTGAAGGAATAGAAATCATCCCTAAAAGGAAGAACCAGGAAGGACCTACTCATTTAATGGCATATTAACAACAATAAAAAAAAAAACAAGAAAGCAAGATTTTAAAAATAAGATCAAAGTGTGTTTCATTGCATCCTTATAATGTTTCATATAGTAGCTAATACAGGAAAATGTTACAAAGGTAAGACAAAATCTCTTGCTAATTTTAATAATTTTACTGAATTATGGTATGTTTTCATATATTTTTACATTTCAGCTTGTGTTTTGTTCAATATGACCTTCTGAAAATATTTTCTTTAATATCAAAGTTTATAACCTAAAAACCAGATGATAGGATTTATCATCCCTTTAGTGTTAATCGTTGACATTTTATGTCAAAACCCAATTCCGACATTTTTGAAATGTTCGTTTAAGTAGCGTAACAGATATATGTTAGCTTGCCCCATATATATTGTATGGACTACTCATATTAGCATGAGAGAACCATAGGTCTCCAAATGAACTAATCATATAATACTAAGTAAACATGCCTTGTCTAAAGAATATGGGTTAGATTACATTCCAAAAGGACAACGTGGAATAAAAACATGGTATCATAGAAATGGGTGTCTAATACAATCATTTTTAATGTACCTCCCAGAGATTGCTTTAAGGCAAAGGTGACCACAAGGCCAGTGGTAGATGGTTACAAGCCGTCTTCCCCAACATCTGTGTAAATAGATTCAAAGAACTAAAGGCTGCACAGTTTCAAAAATTAAACTACAAAAGGCCATATCTATAACTGTACACAAAATCGCCTTGTCTACCCCTTCTTCTTACCCCCTACTACTTCTGGTGCTATTAAAGAAAAAGAATGTCTGAGGACCACCAAGGAGAAAAAGGGCAGAAAGAGGACATGGGAATAATTATTTTCAAGGGTGCCTTGAAACAGTCGTTAGTCCTCTCTGTATTCTGTGGAAGCAATACCTGCACATAAAGATCAAGCCAATGTGTTCAGATCACCTGTACTCATAAAGGTGAGCAGTTTCTACCGACATTTGTATTTCTTCCTGTTTTCCAATTGTTTCCATTTGTAACAAGATGCTTAAATATGACACATAGAAATGATATGCTACATTGCTAGTATTTATTTTTATTTTTTTAATTTTTATTTATTTATGATAGTCACACAGAGAGAGAGAGAGGCAGAGACACAGGCAGAGGGAGAAGCAGGCTCCATGCACCGGGAACCCGACGTGGGACTCGATCCCGAGTCTCCAGGATCGCGCCCTGGGCCAAAGGCAGGCGCTAAACCGCTGTGCCACCCAGGGATCCCCATTGCTAGTATTTATGAACAAAATTTGCAGCTACCCAACTTCTCAGCAAGAAGACTCAGAGAATCCTTCTTTGTATCTTTAACCCACCAATCTAAAACGGTCTCCTCCAATCAAACATAGGGGAAAAGAATACGTATTTTGACCAAAACAGAAAAGTTACCTGTGTGTGTGAGATTGTGGAGGGTGGTAAGTGGAAGTGACGATGGTGGTGGTATATTTCAGTTTTTGAAAGCTTTGCCTCCCCCTTTACTGAACCCTGTGTCTCAGATGCACCACATACAATTAAACCCCTTCAAGGGAAAGAAGAAAAGTTAGGACTTTGAGAGTTTCCTTAGGACAGTAGAGTTAACATGTGGCAGTGCCAAGACCAAATTTATCTCTCGCCCCAAATCTGCTTCTCAACCCTACTGTATTTCATTCAGAATTATTGATTGACAGATGTGAAATGTGCTGACATCAGAGAAATTTAAAACTAGGTCCAGAAAAAATAAAAAAATATACCTCCCCTAAATAACTAGCATTCCTTCCAGCCTTGGCATAACAAATTACTTTCTTGCCTGTTGTAAAGGCTACAAAATCTACCATGCCTTCTTTTGTTTACCAGCTTCTCTGGGTGGAGAGCTCCACTGACTCTGAGCTGTAGCTTTGTTATCACCTTTTTTTTTTTTTTAAAGCAGCTCAAGTCTTCTTTCTTTTACAATCATCTAGGAAATAAAAAGAAATGCGTCGTATAATCTATTACGTCTCTGTCATCGGAGACCTCATTTTCACATTCCCATTTTATGTTTCCCATTTTTTTGTTTTGGTTTGTCCATATAATAGAATGGTAAAATGGGACCTTGTCCAAATGGTCAGCTCTGTGTTCACATCTTCAGTGATGCCTGGAGGCCAACGTGTAAAGCATCAGCGCCTTGAGCCAGCAGACACAATCCTTCAAGATCCTGTTCCTTTCCAGTTTCTCTGCCTGGCACTTTATTATTTTTTAAAGATCTTATTTATTTATTCATGAGAGACACAGAGAGAAAGGCAGAGACACAGACAGAGGGAGAAGCAGACTCCCTGAGAGGAGTCTGATGAGGGACTCAATCCCAGGACCCTGGGATCATGACCTGAGCCAAGGCAGACACTCAACCACCCAGGTACCCCTCTGCTCTGCACTTTAAGTCTTAGCACACACAACTGCTAATTGTTGACAACACTTTATTTTACACTGTTTGAGATAGTCCTATAAAGAACCTTTTACTCCCCTCCTTGCTTTTTAGGAAATGAAGTAATAGAAACTAACGGTTCAAGAAGAGTATGGTCTCTTTAAAGGCAGTTCCCAGGGCTATAAAAACCAGAACACTGAGCCACACTAGAAAACTTTCATGAAAACTACATATGAAAGTGACAGACCCACCCCACGTTTTCTTCTCCACTTTCTCCTATGAGATCCACATCAATACCATAAAGGATAGTTAACAGTAATAAGAAAATACATAGACTCCTAATGACAAACAACTGGGTGTCATAAAACGAATAATGAAATCCACCTACAGAACAGCTTAAACCATGTTTGGAAAATGTCTGAAGGGAATCCAGCCAAAGAGGAAGCTAAAATCTGAAGGATTCCCCAAAGCCTCCAGAGTGGGGAATAGATCTACCTGAGAACAAGAATGAGGTGTAGGGCTACGGGGCATGATTGAGCTGTCCACATTTTCCTGTACTCGGAGAGGACATCTGCAGTCAAGCTCGTGTCTTCATCACCTTCCACCAAAGCAAATGACAGAATGGCTCTATTCTATTCAACTAAATTCCTTGCACATATAACCACTCCACTCTCCTCTAAAAGATAAATCCTATATCTCTTTCATTTAGGAGAAATTCAGCTTAAAAGTTGATTTGATCTATGATAGCTCCATTTTTAAGTTTTTGAGGAACCTCCATGCTGTTTTCCTTAGTGGCTGCAACAGTTTAGATTCTCAGCAATCCCACTTCTAGGTATTTATCTGAAGGAAATGAAATCACTATCTAAAAGAGACAGCTGCACCTGCATGTTCATTACAGCATTATTTACAGTAGCCAAGACATGGAAAACATATGTAAATATATACATAGATGTATATATATGTGTGTGTGGATGTGGATGTGTGTGTATTGGAATATTATTCAGCCACAAAAAGAAGAATGAAATCTTGCCATCTGTGACAACATGGATGGACTCATACATGTGCTAAATATACATATATAAAACTGTTGTACACCTTAAATTAATATATTATATGTTAATTGTATCTCAATAAAACTGGGAAAAATTAAAACACTTGATTTGACTCTCAAACACTAAGGGTTAAAATTCTACAATCTTTACTAAGCCCTGCCCCATGCCAGATTTCAGTGAGTGTTTTATTACATCGTTCTTAAATATGAAAAGGATATTTCATATTTCAGGATAGCCAGACATTTGAAGAAAACTTCCAACATGCTAGATCAAGACACAGAGAAGCTCTGCCCTCCTGGAACCTATATTTTAGAAGAATCAAAAGTAACTGTTGAATATTTATAGGTCATTTCTATAGGAAGGGAACAGGGAGAAAGGAAGAGCCAGTCGCATTAAACTTTAATCCCCCTACAGAATTTTCTTTTTTAAATTATGTGTATCTATTACTTGGAAAATATACGTAAATAAGTTTGTGTTTATATCACACAGGACCATCTATGGAGTTGCCTATTTGGTGCTTGACCCTGTCTTATTGTCCTTTCACCAGGTCCCTGGGGGAAAAAACATCGTTTTGGCTTGCTGAGCGGTGCACCACATAGTCAAAAAACAAGGGTTCAAAAATCAAATGAACAAACAGGGACACAAAATTTCATTTTCTGTCTTGGTGATTATAATGGACTGCCGCCAGCATCAGTGGCAAATATTTTGCTGTTTCTTTGGTTTGGGCAAACTCCAAGCTATAGAAATCAATCCGCATTGGGTGAATGGTGGCAATGATCTTGTTTATATTACTATTCCTATCCCTTAATGCCCGAAGATATTAGGCTTAATTGAAATCCTTGTCCAATGTGCCAATAATTCCGCAGCAGGTAACATAAATTTTTCAGTTTGATATCTTTCTTCTGAAGAGGTCTTTCCCATAAGGGTTTAGTTATTTTCAAGTTATGAGTTCATTTTCTCTTGGGCTCCACTACTCTCTCTGCAGTTTGGGGGAAGGGTCCAGAACAGGACTCAATGTTAATATCCCTCTTCGAAACCACTCTACCAGGCAATAGCTAATAGCTAATAGCTAATAAAAGGTTTATGCCTTTTAACTCTTTATGGTGAAAACATATTGGTAGTGAGCCTTGTCTGTCAGCCTAGAGGATTTGAAGGAGTCAATGTAGAATGTAGAAGCTGATCAGTCCACACTTTGTATCAATTATTTCTCTATTCAGGGCCCTATTATTTACCAAAGGACACTGGTGTCTAGAGTATGTATGGGGGTGGGGGGGGGGTAGAGTTCAGAAGTATTTTCCCAGCAATTCTGTTCCCTGGGTTATAACCATATGTCCAGAGAAAGACACCCTTTATTCTTTCTAGGGGTTTCCCCAAGGGCCTATATTGTGGTAGGGGTGCTAATTCCTGGAACCCTTATCTGCCTTTCAAATCTATAATTACTGCAGGTTGATTTTAGAAGCAGAAAGCTACCAGCCCTGGCTAGTTCACCACCTTGGCATTGACAAGAAATCACAGGTAATTTTTAAAAGATATATCTCAAACATTTATTTTTGTATAAATATACACAGTTTGTAATTTGTCCTGGGTGTTTATTATTAAATAGCAGCTATGAAGAACATCAAGATTGGGCAGACTGGATGGTGGATTTTAGAAATCTAACACTGACTAATGACTGATTCATAAGAGGGAATATGAGATGCTTTGTGGGAAGGCTACTCAAATACAAAATGGGGAATTGGGGCTCCTGAGTGGCTCAGTGGTTGAGCATCTGCCTTTGACGCAGGCCCTGATCCCAGGGTCCTGGGATCAAGCCTGCATCAGGCTCCCTGCTCCACAGAGAGCCTGCCTCTCCCTCTGCCTCCCTCTCTCTCTCTCTCTGTCTCTCACAAACAAATAAAATCTTAAAAAAAAAAAAAAAAAAAAAACAGGAAAATGGGGACTTGGTCATAACACTGGAAATCTAGGCAAACACGTGACTATTTCCAAAGACGATGAGCCAAATATATCACTTATTTTGTTTCTGATAGGAATATTACCTTTCTTAATAATATTAACACTTCAGAAAAATTAGCATTAATGTGAGTGACTCCGGAATACCCCCTTCCCCATGTCACACTATGAGTTCAGAACTTTTAAATATTGATTATAAAGCTGGCTGAAAGTAACTTAATTTTAAACCAAGAGCAAATAACCCAAGTTAGCTTAAAAAAATGACATTATAATTCTAACAAGATTGCCAATTCAATCTCAGCTGTCTACCTTTGGGAGAAATCTCATGTGTTTTATCATCTTGCTTACTATGAAAACTAAATCAGGTGATTTATGCAATATGTGTAACTTTTCAAATAAATCAACTGTGCAAAAATGTGTCTCCTTTCTCATCTAAGTACTGTGACAAATGTTTTGATCACTGGAGGTGGACTGAATAAACATTTATTTTCACGGATATAGGAATGTTTATTTGCTTCATTTAATTCTGGGAATATGATAAAAACATGAGAATATTGAATTATTGGATAGATATCAAAAACCAACATTAAATCCTAAAAAGACATTCAATGTTTACGAAAAAATTTGCTTAGTATAGCCCTATTATGTTATTATAGCCTATTACCATATAGATTGTTATCTGCAAAAAAAATCTCTCTGAAGGTTATTAGATAGTACTATTGACATACATTTTATTTTTAGAAATTAGATTATGAGTTAGTAAAATGATAATATTTCATTGAAATAATGTTAATAGGTAAGTTTTTAAAATGCAATGTTTTAAAAATGCAAAGTTTTAAAATCATGCTTAAATGTTTGGTCATTACAGAAGAATGAAGCCATTAACACAGAGGGAGGAAGTTTGTGTTAACAACTTTTAAAATAAAACTATATAGAAAAGATAATAAAAGTCAATCCATATAGAAAAGGATCCACTGATTTTGAGCTTTAAATAGCTTATGGCAACTTGAAGAGCTCTCAGCTTCTCATCATAAAATGAGGACAATAAGAATAGTTACTTCAAAAAAGTCATTATAAAAATAAAATGATGCATACAAAACTCTGACACATTCGACCTTAGTAAACATTAGCTGTTATTATTTGCATGGTTTATTTTTATTGCAGCTCTTCATTTGGAGTTTCCTACTTTAAGATACTTCTTTAAACTGAAGTAGGCTTTGTTGAAGGATGACCAAGATGAAGGATCTGGAAACTAATCATGTAGGAAATAGTTAAAAGAGATAGCTAATTGTCAACAAAAAATCATGTAAATACCAAATACTAAAATCGCGTTAGCCTCAGAGAACATATAGCCCAAACGTCCTCATTTAATATTAAACATGTGAAGAAATAGACTCACTTGTCTTTAAGCCACAGTGTCTTATAGAAGGAGTCAAGCCAAGAACAGGACCAATTCCAACAGAAGGAAGTTGATTTGAGGAGGTTCCCATATGGAGGTGTCGAATATTAAAAGCCTGCAGATAGAGAAGCCAATGTACCTCTCATTTTGGGCATTTAAGCAAGAATGGGAGAGTCACTTTTCCAGAATAATATAGTGAACAAAATATCAACCTGAATGACTGAAGAATCCATTAAAGAATGGTAAGCGAGCATCTCCTCTGTGTTAGATATGAGACTGAAAGCTGTAGGGAATATAAAGTTGAGTAAAAACGAGATATTCATGTAACATTCAACTAGGCAGAATGAGTAAAGTATTAGTTACATCTACTATGATGTTTCACTGCAGATCTTATTAAGAATCATCAGAATTAATTATGTATAGTACACTTAGAAGGCTTGGAATATACCAATTTAGTCCAAAAATATCTCTTGAGGGAAAAAGTGAACCAAAGTGTGAACACGGGCTCTGTTATTATTAAATTATCTTGAGATCTGTCCTATTATTAAAATCTATTTTCTGTGTTATGCACAGCTCAATATCATTCTTAAAGGATCTGTCTGGGTCTTAGGGAAAACTCAACTATTATTATTTTGCTTTCTATAAACATTTCATAGAAATAAAATTTTTTTTAAGGTACAAAGCAGCTTGGAAGTACACAAGTCACTGTGAGCCTATGGGGTGGGGAGGATAATAATAAGTGTATGAACTGGTTGCATACATAATAAACTACGGAATTCTTTAGTAGCAGCTAACAAACCACATCATGACTACATAGGATATCCGAAGGTCTGAAGGCCCTAGAGTTAAAACAAAGTCCCAAAAACTGGCACTGTCATTTACCAGGTGTATTAACTTGGGGCAATTCATCCACCTACTCTGAGCCTCAGTTTCCACATATCAGTTTCAAAATATCTCTGTGAACCTGTGTCTTCTCCAACACCTTCATTTGTTCCAAACCAGGACATTAGCCAAGTTATTTCGTAATGCAAAGTTTTTTAACTACACAATTTACTTCTCTCAAAGCTGGCATTTGCTCATTTATCTGTAGTTCAAATTGCTCCTTGTTTTCTCTCCTCTAGTGCTTAGCTAACTCATAACTCACTCTCAGCCTTCTTTTCAGTTGCAACCTCTATTAAGAAGACTAAAAAATCTAAATATTTACTTCCTCAGCCTCCAGTATAACTATGGTCCTGTGTCACATGCCGAGCTAATTAGAGCTAAATGAAGTCCCCTGAGAACACTAGGAAAATTTGCTTTCAAGATAAAAAGGGATATACTTGGCTTGGCAAGCCTTTATTTTCTTTCTTAAAGCAAGGACAATATCTGGAGTTGCATGTTCCATGGAGAAAACAGCAACAGAATCAATCACTGAGATGTTACTGCCATATAGTGGACCAACGGAGCCGAAGGCAGGAACTGCCTACCTCTGATTGGTTCGTATGTAAGAAAAAGAAATCCCTGTTTGTTCAGTCTATGGGTAATTTTCTGTTATGTGAAGTCAAAAGTATTTCTTTCTGACACAATGTTTCTTTCGCTCCTTCTTCCCCAACTTTGTATTTCTAATCTTCTCACAATAGTTGTAATGTGTCATCTCTTTGTCAAATATATTCAATGAAGTGACACTATAGTATTGCAGTAGATTTGCAATAGTAAATACTAGTAACTATACTAATATTGTGGTATATTTAAATCTGTAAAAAATAATCTCAGAATCCTTCAAAGGAGAAAATTGGAGGAAATGGTATTATTGGAGCCTGGGTTAGGGTCAACACATGGAAGATTGAAGCGTGGTGAATTTATCTGGCAGGAGGTGGAACCACATGGAGGCATCACCCCTGCAAAAGACAGAGTGGGGGCACACCCTGGCTTCTCTTGTCTTCTTGCCCTCTAATCTGACCCAGTGTCACCCTTTGGCAGAACTCCACCAGGAAGTAATTCATATGGGAGCCTACGAACCACACCCCACAGCTCTGAAATACAGAGCAAGGCCAGGGAGAGTTGAAGGCTACATCTGGGCACATAGGTTCAGGACCACACACAAAGAAATATCAGAAATGAATTTAACATCAGGGGATTAAAAGTGGAATGAACTCAGGAAGCACTTAGGCATAACATTTGTGAAAGAATCAAAAGAGTAAAAGAGGGCTTGAGAAAAAGGGGGTTGGAGCACAAAAATGCAGAGAAAGACAGGCAGACCTTCTCTTTTCAGAATACTTTAAAAAATATCTTCCATGATCTTTCTATCACTTTCTTTCATTCT
Source organism: Canis lupus dingo (assembly GCF_003254725.2). Lineage (NCBI taxonomy): Eukaryota > Metazoa > Chordata > Mammalia > Carnivora > Canidae > Canis > Canis lupus. The sequence continues at coordinate 41,973,015 of NC_064265.1, read as the reverse complement.
TTGATACATTCATTCACTGCTTCATTCCACAAATTCTTATTGAACACCCAGAATCTTCCACAGGCACATGAGATCATCTGTACTCTTAGTACTCTACTCATGTATACACCATGTTTTTTCTTCCTGGAATGCTTTTCTCCCAAACACTGTTCTAGCAAATTCTTAACCTTCAAGACCCAATCACACGGAACCCTACCTTGAGAAGGTTTCTAAAACCCCTCTAAATCCAGTTAAGAATTTCCTTCCTATCCACTAAGCTATGAACTTTAGATATATTTTAGCATTGTCACTGTGCATTGCAATTATTAACCTAATCTGTATTTTCCAACTATGGATATTTTATGAAAAACTATGAAAAAAACTTCTCGACCTTTGTCAGAATTTATTTTACAAAAGTTTTCTGAATATTTGTATGTAAAGATGTATATACAAAATTTTATTTTTTAACCAATTTATCCTGATTTTTGGAAACTAAAATCTGGTAAAAATTTTGTCCCCTGCCAATTCCTCCTAAACCGTTCAATTGTCTACGTTCCAGAAAACACCTCAAAGTGTAAATTTTAGATTTTTGTAATATTGAAATATATTAGACTCAATTTTTCCTTTGGGTTTCCAATAGTTCAAACAGGACTTGGGTGTAATCATTAAGAATGACAACATGTGGTTTCTTCAATCTAGTCATCTACTATTCTTTATTCTGTTTACTTAAACCATAAGAATTGGTTTTTATACATAAAAACCTTTATGTTTGTATACCAGCCCTATATTTGAAGGATTACACTATGAAATATTATGAGGATCATTATTTATTGCCTAATACACTATCAATGTTCACTGTATTCCTTGAGTCACGTTACCCATACCCAAGCTTTATAAGCTAAGTACAGTTATTTTCCAACTATAGCTAAAGAGACTGGACATTAACTAAGAATTCACAGTTAAGGTTCAAACAAGTCAATAAAAAACAAAATGCACAACTAAGACTGAAGACTCATTCTTCACTCATAAGTACTGAAACTTTTTGTTTGTTTAAAATAAAAGAGGGACTGGGGTGACTAAAAATTGTAATGTTAAGGACCATTTAAATTGTCTGCCTAGAGGCATAAATATGTATTTGAGCTCTCGGCTGGGATGCCATATTGCCAGTGTAATTCAGATTCCCTTGCTTTAAAACATTTATGCTAGAGCTTTATCATTACAGCTGAGACATGCTACATGGCATGAATATTTTTATAAAACACCCTGAAATACATATCTTAGTGATCAATTCAGCACTTGCAATTTCTCAAACTTTATTTTAATCAGGAGTTAATGATGTATGGCACTTGTAGTAAGTAAATGAATGTTTGAATTGCTGTAAGTTATTTTAATAATTGCTCAGCTAACCATTTAAATTATCAAAGATCTTTACTTGTGCAATGTCATATAAATGATGGAAATTAAAAATTAATCAACACGATTTACGTAACTAAAAGCTGCCATCTAATGGGATATTTTTCAATAAGACGACAGCAGTAATTATGCTGAAAAATATTCATTCCTGTAGTTTGAACGATTATAGCAATTTCCACCAGGGGATTTCGCAGTCAGATTCTAGTTCTGGGCAACAGTGATTAATATAATGGTTATTAATGAGAAGTAATTTTGATACTTCTAGCAGTGTTTAGGTGTCAATGCCTTGAAAGCAATATGTTTAGCATATTAATAATAAAGATTGCGTTGGACTGGCTACTAAATAACCTTATTGATTTTTTTCTTATCTTCTATAATGTGAAAGTTCAATTAGATGTATAGAAACAATGGAATTTTTCACAGCAGGACCTAACATTTCTCTGTGCTGATATCTTTTTAACTGTGTACAAAGTTCAGTAAATATGCAAAGGTAGTATTGTTACAGGAAGAAAGTGGTGGGGTCAGAGGTCACAATCCACAGCAAGGTGACAATCTCTTGTGGATGGCACCCTGGGAGCTAAATTAGAGTGAGAATTGCATTTCAAGGTTGCCAACAGAGATAGAGAGAATAAAGCCATCAGCAGTTAATATTATTGGAGTAATTAAAATAAATATTGATGGAGATTTTGTTGGCTTTATATCAAGTCGAGCACAGATAAGGCAGTCCTTCATCAGATTCCATAAATGTAAAATTGTATAATCTTTTAATTAATTCACAATGTATATGTGTCTTGGGTAACACTATATAAATATATATGTATATACATAAATATATGTGTATATATATGTATTTGCAAATTTACGGTCTGCAACAATGTGTATATATATTTAAATTAATCCAAATCTATTGGCCTAACTTTCAAAAAGTAAGAAATCATTCTTCCACTTTACCATTCTCTTTTCTAGAATTTTGTCAAACATACTCTATCCCCATCTATTTGAACTTTTCTGTTTGGAGGCACAAACTATATAGATGTAATAAAACTACATTATACTGTTTGTGGTAAGGAAAAGGATAAACACTTGTGTTGTAGAAGCTCTGTATTGTGAGGGGAATGCTAAACTAGATATCATTATGGATACAGAAGCATGATTTCACCCAAAGCACAAATTAGTCGATGAAATATATTTCCAAAGTTTTATTAAAAATAATCTAAAAATTTAAAGATTTTAATCTAAAGAGATTTCAAGTAGAATGACACTATTGGCAAAATCAATAGTTTAAGGATTATCTTCAGTTTGTGCATTACTGCAAATGTAAAATATTAAAAATGACTGAATAAAAAATAAATAAATAAATAAATAAATAAATAAATAAATAAATAATAAATAAAATGACTGAATAGAGTTATATAAAGAATTATTTATGGTTTTCATAAAATTAATAGTCTCAGCAGTATTGTTTCTTGAGATTGAGAAATTCTTGTACTTCACTTTATGGTACTTTTTGTTTCTTTGTTGTTTAGATGTTGTTATTAATATAAACACAAATATTTTTATTTATATACGTGAAATTTGATTTTTGTTTATATTTTTAGTAATCAAAATCATTGTGAATGTTAATTATATTGAAACATTTTTATTTGCTTGAAGTGGTTATCTTAACTTTCTTTTCTTAAAGTCTCCTATTGCAGTAGGGGTCTGACATGGAATTGAGTGTGATCGCTCTTTGATTTCACATGAGTGATGAGTTCTTAATGCGGTGTCAGAGAACAGATAGACTTTAAAGCTTACTTTCTTCTCCCTATTCTCCATCTCTCTTTGGATTTATATGTCTGATTTCCACAGTAATATATGCATCATTATATGAGATAGGATTGGTGAAAAATACAAGCATAAATATGACTCTATTTTCTGATTCTTTTGGAACAGACAAAAGTAAAACTAAAAGACAACAATGCTATGAATGTAAGTCAGTGATTTATCATAGACAAGCAAAAGAACATGAGAATAACTAAATAGATAAATACCTCATCCCTAACATGAGATAAGAAATAATTTCATATAAAATTTAAGATTATTTCTGATAAGAGTAGACGGCACTAAAAATCCTACTTTTACTATTTTATCATATGGAAACATCACTGTATCTAGAGGCTTTATGATAAAAGTTAATTGTAACTTAAGTAGTAGTGCAACCATTTCATCTTTTAAAAAGATTTTATTTATTTATTTGCGAGAGACAGTGAGAAAGAGCACAAGTGGGGGTTGGGGAGAGGGAGAAGCAGGCTCCCCACTGAAGAGGGAGCCCAATATGGGGCTCAATCCCAGGACCCTAGGATCATGACCCGAGTAGAAGGCAGCTGCTTAACAAACTGAGCCACCCAGGCACCCCTGTATAGCCATTTCAAATAGAAGTGCAGCATTTTAAAAGTTCTAAGAATATCTTTTGGGATAAATATAGATTTTTTTAATAATTAAATTAAGAAAATTATTTGGGACTGTAGGCTCATAATTTAATTGCCTACTTTTTAGTCTTTTTATTATGTAAATGTCACTCAAAAAGCATATTATAAATAATAATGACTAAAACGTGAAATAAAATTGGACCAAATGGTTATTTTTAAGGTTTCTATTGTGAGAATTCACATTAACCATGTGATATGCACATGCTAGAGATAATTATAAGAGTAATGACTACAGTATAAACAGAGATATCAAATATTCTCATTTGACCTTCAAAAAAAATTTAAAGTCTTGTTTCATAATGAGAAAACTGAGAGGCAGTAATACAAATCACAGTTGTAACATCTCCTTATGATCACGTTAATCAATAAAGCAGGGCATTTTTTTTTCTCTTCTGGAGGAGGGAAGAAAGAAACATCCATTAAAATCATGAATCCAAAAAATAAAAAAATAAAAAAATAAAAATAAAATCATGAATCCTTTCTCCCCACATTTCAATTGTTTATTAATGCTAAATTTATGAACTTGTTTGTCTTCAGTTATATGTTGCCTACATTGGCCTGTGATAGCAGTTATCACACAATTGTTATTTCTTGTTTATCTTTCTGCCTATTAGAATTGCATACGCTCAGTAAGAACAAGGGCCATGTTTTTCTGAGTATCTCATAGAGTGTCAGGTCCATCTTGACATTTAGACTATCTGTTGAATGTAATGTTTTCATGTAAGTATACATTCTAGATCACTCAATAATAATTTTATTTAGTTTTGGGGTTTCGAGAGTTCTTTTTCTTACTAATATTTTCCGAAGTATATTTTAAGAATATATTTATCCTCAGTGAAAAATAGAAACACTAGGATATTTTTATTTTTGTGATTGCTTCTTTTTTACATATTAGCTGCATTTTTCTGATATTTTATTTCTTCCTTTTAGTGATAAATATCTATTCTAATTTAGGCAATACAGTGTTTTTATTTTTAGAAATATTATGTAGTCTCATAAAAACCTCATAATAAATTTTGCATAATTTTGGTAATCCCCCATCACTTTAATATGTAAATATTTTTAAATAAACATACATTTATTTTACTTTTCTTTGTTCCTCTTTTTTTCTTTCTTTCCTTCTTTTTTCTCTTTTTTCCAATAAGCAATTACAGAGCCTCTACAACGTATACATTCTTCCAGGAATCTCAGATGTAGTAGAGAGTAAACCTTACCCTCTTGGAGTTTACATTCTAGCACTAAGAACAAGTATGAACCCACTGTTATGAAAGTGTTACATATACACAAATCTAAAGACCAAGAAAGATTCAGTAATTTCAAACAGCTAGTTTGATAAAATCATAAAATTATTAATTATAATGTTCAATGAAAGCATCTGACAGAATGTTCATGAATTCATTCATTGTAACAGACCAGTTGTTCAGGCAAAATAAGTGAAAATATCTTACATTTTTTCTTAATTGACAATATCTGTACCATATCCTAGAGTATTTTTTTCAATTCAAATACACCGAACACCTCAACACTTGCAAATTTCATAAAATACCACATCTGTAAAATACTGGTATTGGAATAATGTTCAACAAAATACTGTCAATATCAAAGTTGAGAATGTATTCTAAGAGTAAGAAGATGATAAATCAAAGACTCTGAATTTCAAAATATTCTACTAGCAACACAGAAATCACATACAGATTCATTAATCAGCTTTTTCTTTATTAAATCCATATTTCAACTAATAGTTCCAACAACCTCAGAGAAAGGAAAGTTATGTACAAATGATCCCAGTCTGAGAAAGGCTGTGATCTGAATGATAGTGAAAAGTGCACAAGATTCCATTGGAATGAACACAGCAGTTGTTCCTCCTTTGTATGTTATTATAAAGAGAACTGGGGGTCAAATTGCATGAATGATAAATGGAAGGTACTTGAATTGGGTTGGCTCTTTTATGAACATTATACATTGACCTTGGCAGTTTTGACAATTACATCCATCATTTCTAAGAATTCATTCCAACACCCCAGCCTGTTCTCTAATGTGACCAAATAAACAGGGTTTGTGAATATAAGAATCAAAGATTGATCTTCTGTGCCACTGCACTGATTAACAGTTTGTTACTTACTGTAGCTTTTTCATTCTATGGATTATGCAAGGATCATAACTCACTATGGCACACCTGTAGATAGCATGTTAGAATGCTTTAATCTTCACTTACAGGCTTCAAAAGGATCAATATTAGACTTCTAAGTTTGAAAATCAAAATGAAGTAAAACCTTTATGGAGCTCATTGCATACTTTTAAGGTATATTTTAATTATTTCCATGTTGCTTCTATAGAAACAGCTGGTTGAAGATGGAAATAGACCAATTTTTTTCAATTTTATACTATTTTAATCTGTGGTAACCTACTTTTAGATTTAAAAGAATTATTCTAAAATATTTTTTGGTATGAGTAGAATTATATGTAGGTTGAGAAGCAATCCCCCACTCCATCACCAAAAACATTAAATGCAACATTATTTGAAGTCACAAAAATTTTTCCAGAAAGTATATTCTCAACTATATGGCAGTACCTTAAAAGGTTGGAGTAATTTATGTGTTTATGAGCACTGAGAAATTATAAATTATCAGCTGTTTTCAAACCCAAGGACTTGAAAATCAAGTTCTTTAATACTGACCTGGGTTTTGTTGTTGTTTTGTTTTGTTTTCAGTGGTGATAATGGTTCTATGTCAGAGCTAGCTAGGTTGTCTCATTGACAAAACTTCATACAACAACTGACAAGTAAATTCACAAGAGTCAGGAATGCAGTGTATATTCACAAGCCTCTACTTCACCTTGGTTTCAAACATGTCATCTGGTGCATAACAAGCATTCAGTCCAATTCAGTCATTTCTGGATTCAAACAAAGTAAAGCTCATCAATGAGTCACTCTCTTTCAAGATTCATAATTTTTCCACTTGTAGGTATTTTCTTTACCTCTTCCCTGTCCAGGTTCTAATCTCTAGATGGAACAGTCCCAAGCTGGCTGATACAGGAATTCCATATAAATGATTGTCCTTAATATCTATCTGTTGCATGCCTCCTTGCCCTTCTGAGTAGCTCTTATCTCCAAGCCACCCTTTTCTGCCCTGGATTTGAGGGAATATCAGCACTTCTTCCAAATTCATAGCAAACACAGAAATATGACTGAACCACTTCTAGTGCCCTGACACTTCCTTTAAGATGCAACCTGAGGCTTCTTGTATACATGAAAACAGAGCACATGATTTTCAGACTCCATAGCCCCTACTTCCCATCCTACTTTTTATGGCTTAGAGAGAACAAGAGCAAAATTGGGTAAACATTACATTGCCTTTAACTAGATTCGGTTTCCTCCAAGTTCTGCTATTTCCTCCCATTGTTTCCTGTCTACTTTGGGCCAGAAGAAATTTAATTTATGGGGAAGCTCTTATATCAGTGACAGTAGACTTTTTGATTATTTAGAGTTAGTCACTGACTTTGCTTTCAGTGGTTATCAGTGCTGGGCTATTTCCACATAAGTTAACACACCTTCAGGTAAACTGAAGTAGTGGAAGGTGACAGAGGTCTAGTGGATATGTGGAAGTCCACTAGAGAAGTCTCATATTGCTTCCTGCTTTCCCCAGTCAATATGAATTTATTGAAGATATAGTATATACAAACACTACACTATATCACACAAATGGCATATTGAAAAAGATACACAATTCCAAAGCACTAGGAGCACTGCTAAAAAAAATTGGATGATTTACATTGAGTTTTGTACTTTCTATACAATATGAAAAGTAACAAGGCCCATAGATTACAGAAGTTGTACTCAATCTCAACTAGGGTGTGTTTCTGTATGGTTGTTAGGGAGACATAAGTTGAAATTTGCTTTGATAAAGTGACACTTGGATTGAAATATGAAAAAGTGAGATTGAAATGGAATCCTGAACTATGTATAAGGAATTATCCAGGAGACAAATGGATGGTAGATGTGGTATGACAAGTGCTTCAGGAACAAGTGATGGCATGTTTAGGTCCAGAAGTGAAAGCATGATACTCTGAAGTTCTATGTAGTTGGACAACTGAATACAGTTTTTGGCCTCACAAGAAAGGCTGGAGAAGCAGGCAGAAGCATATGCACAGTCCTGAAAGCAACCTAAGAGTTTGGACTTTAGATGATGTCGGTGTTAAATAACTAATGGTCTAGCCTCAGAATTCAGAGACCTGAATTCGAATTCTGGCTTTGCCATTTATCTTGGGATTGTTACATATTTTCTCCACCATTTTGTTCCTTCTACTAATGGACTCATAAATTATGATATTTATCTTTTAATAAAAGGCTCTAGGGAAGAAATAGAAAGGTGGTGGTGGAGTAGGAGGACTCTAGGCTCACCTCATTCCACAAATACAACTAAATAACTATTAATCATTCTAAATACCCCAGAAATTGACCTGAAGACTGACAGAACATCACAACTAAAGGGAGAGAAGAAGCCATCTCAAAGAAGGTAGGCAATATAGAGATCTGCTTTGAAGGAGAACTGGATCGAGGCTACTGCAGAGGGGAGGGAGCCATTGTCACAGAGAAGGCTGACAGAGAGAGAAGCACACAAGGGAATGCACAAAGCGAACATTTCCCCATAACCACTGGCTTGAAAAATGAGAAGGGCTGAATTTCATGAGTTCTTGCAACCAGTGGGTCTTAAAGCCTGGAATTTTAAAAGTCAGGGTCCTTGGCTGGGATAGAGTCTGGTACTGTGCTGCTCTTAGAAAGAAGGCAATAAACAACCTGGGGGCATACAGTGTGGAAATAGATGAAGAGCTCCTGGGGCACACAGTGGGAAGATTATTTGCTCTTCTCTGAGTGCATCCCTGAGAGGCACCCTTCAGTGAGACACTTCTTCAGGAACAAAGGAATTGGCTGGTGCTATTTCCCTCCCCTGTCCCTCAGTGTAAACATAGTCATTTGCAGGAAGAGTGCAACATGGGCGTTGGCTGCCTCACTTGCTTGCATTAAGGTCCACCCCACTGTGTTTAAATGGAATTTACCTTCTCAGTCATGCTTGTATTAGTTGCATTGTGGCAGACCCCTCCTATAGAAAACCAGCACAAACCACATCTCTTGAGTTTTGTGGGGCCTTAGTTCCAGTGGAGGTAATGACAGGTCTCATTTCACAAGCAGACCAGAGCACCCCCAGTTAAAACTCACCACATTCAGGCCAGGGATCAAACACTGTCCACAGTAGACAAGGAGAGCCTCTGCAGATGACTGGCCTGAAGGGTGAGTGCAGTCAGAACACAGCAGCAGAGTATATGCAGCACACACTGGAGGCACTCCCCCAAAGGGCCAGACCCTAGGCATTATATGACTTTCCCTTCATAAGGCCCTTACTTTCAGAAACAGAAGACATAACTGGCTTTCTAACATAGAGCAGCAACCAGAGACTTGACAAAATGAGAGAACAGAGGAATTTATCCCAAATGACAGAACAAGATAAGGTCATAGCCAGAGATATAAGTAAAACAGATATAAGTAATATGCCTGATGGATAATTTAAACCAACATTCATAAGGATACTTGAGAACAGAATGGAAGACATCAGTGAGACCTTTTACCACAGAGATAAAAGAGCTGAAGAAGAATCAATCAGAGATGAAGACTACAATAAACGAGATTAGAAACATTCTTGACACAATGAACAGCAGGCCAGAAGAAGTAGAGGAATGAATTAATGATGTAGAGGATAAAGTAATGGAAAGCAATGAAAGCAATGGAAAGCAATGAAGCTGAACAAAAGAGAGAAAGAAGAATTATTCAACATGAGAATAGACTCAGGAAACTCAATGATTCCATCAAACATAATCACATTCATATTATATGAATCAGAGAAGAAGAATAGAGAGAAAAAGCGGCAGAAAATTTGAGGAAGTTATAGCTGAAAACTTTCCTAATCTGGAGAAGGAAATGGACATCCAGATCCAGAGGACATAGAGAACTCCAAACAAAATCAACAAAAACAGGCCCACATCAAGATATATTATAGTTAAATTTGCAAAATATAGTGATAAAGAAAAAAGTCTAAAAGTATCAAGACAAAAGAAGTCCCTAACTTACAAGAAAAGACCCATAATATTAGCTGCAGACCCATAATATTAGCTGCAGATCTCTTTACAGAAACCTGGCAAGCTGGAAGGGAGTGGAATGATATATTCAGTGTGCTGAGTGGGAAAAAGCTGTAGCCAAAAATACTCTATCCAGGGGGGAATCAACCCCATTCATTCAGACTAGAAAGAGGGATAAAGAGTTTCCTAGATAAACAAAAACTGGAAGTTTATGAACACAAACCAGTCCTGCAAGAAATATTAAAGGGGACTCTTTGAGTGGAAAAGAGAGACCAAAAGTAACAGTATAAAGGCCAGAAACACAAAAAGAGTGAAAAAAATTAATATTTCTATAAAACATTAGTCAAGAAACTTATAAAAAGGATATAAAATATAGTAACATATACCTAAAACATGAGGAATAGAGGAATAAAGAATGGGTTCAAATTTAAACAACCATCAAATGTAATATAGACTTCTATAGGCATAAGAGGTTATATATAAACCTATGGTAACCATGTATACAAAATCACTACTAAACATGCAAAGAATAAAGAGAAAGAAATCCAAATATAGCACTAAAGAAAATCAGTAACCATGAAAGAAAGAAAGGATGAGAGAAAATATCCAGAAACAACCACAAAACAATTGTCATAAGATGGTAATCAATACCTATCAATAATTACTTTGAATTTAAACAGAATAGCCACTCCAATCAAAAGACATAGGGTGTCAAAATGGATAAAAAAACAAGACCCATCTATATTCTGCCTATAAGAGACTCATTTCAGACCTAAAGACACATGCAGATTGAAAGTGAAGCGATGGAGAAATATTTATCTTGCAAATCGCTGTCAAAAGAAAGCCAGAGTAGCAATGCTTAAATTGGACAAACTAGACTTTAAAACAAAGATTAGGGCAGCCTGGGTAGCTCAGCAGTTTAGTGCCACCTTCAGCCCAGGGTGTGATCCTGGAGACCTGGGATCCAGTCCCACATCAGGCTCCCTGCATGGAGCCTGTTTCTTCCTCTGCCTGTGTCTCTGCCTCTGTCTCTCTCCCTCTGTGTGTGTGTGTCTCATGAATAAATGAAATAAATGAATAAAATCTTTAAATAAATTTAAAAATATAAATAAATAAATAAATAAATAAATAAATAAATAAATCAGAAACTATAACAAGAGACAAAGAAGGGCACTATATACTAATAAAAGGGACAATCCAACAGAAAAATATAACAATTATAAATATTTATGTATTCGACACGGGAGCACCCAACATATAAAATAATAACAAACTTGAAGTATCTAACCGGGAATAATACAATAACAGTAGGGGATATTAACATCCTACTCACATCAATGGACAGATCATCTAAACAGAAAATCAACAAGGAAACAGCAACTTTGAATGACAAACTGGACCAGATGGATTTAACAGATATATTTAGAACATTGCATCCTAAAACAACAGAATACATATTATTTTCAAGCGCACATGGAATATTCTCCAGAACAGATCATATATTAGACCATAAAACAGGCCTCAACAAATACAAGATGGAAGTCTTACCATGCATCTTTTTTTACCACAACACTATGAAACTAGAGGTTAACTGCAGACAAAATTTGGAAAACACAAATAATGGAGGTTAAATAACTTGCTATTAAACAATGAATGGAAATAATAAATCAAAAAAGGAATTTAAAAAAATAGTTGGAAATAAATGAAAACAAAAACACAATGGTCCAAAACCTTTGGGATGAAGCAAAAGCAGTCCTAAGAGGAAAGTATACAGCAATACAAGCCTACCTCAAGAAGCAAGAAAATCTCAAATAAACAACCTAACCATATACCTAAAGGAGCTAGAATAAAACAACAGATTAAACCTAAAGTCAGCAAAGGGAAGGAAATAATAAAGATTAGAGTAGAAAAATGATTTAGAACTAAAAACAACAACAACAGCAATGAAACCAAGCTGGTTATTTGAAAAAAATTAATAAAATTGATAAGCTCTTGGCCAGACTTACCAAAAAGAAAAGAAAAAGGATCCAAATAAATAAAACCACATGGAAGAGAGGAGAAATAGCAAACATCAAAGAAATACAATTATGATATTATGAAAAACTATATGCCAGCAAATTGGACAACCTAGAAGAAATAAAAAAAAATCCTAGAAACATATGAATGATCAAAACTGAAACAAGAAAAAACAGAAAACGTGAACAGACTGATAACCAGCAAAGAAATTAATCAACAATTTAAAAACTACCAACAAACAAAAGTCCAAGATCAAATTGCTTCACAGGCAAACTCTACCAAATATTTTAAAGAAGATATTACCTATTCTTCCCAAAATATTCTAACACATGATAAAGGAAGGAAAACTTTCAAATTTATTATATGAGGCCAGCTTTACCCTAATGCCAAATCCAAATAATGACACCACAAAAAAAGAAAACTGTATACCAATATATCTGATTATCCTAGATGCAAAAAAATTCTGAACAAAACACTAGCAAACCAAATTCAACAATAAATTAAAAAAATCATTCACCAAAATCAAATGGGATTTATTCCTGTGTTGCAAGGGTGGTTAAGTATTCATAAATCAACGTGATATAACTTATTAATAGAAGAAAGGATAAGAACCATATGATCATTTCGATAGATGCAAAAAAAAAAAAAAAAGGGGATTGGCAAAGCACAACAGTCATTCACAATAAAAACTCCCAACAAAGCAGGTATAGAGGCAACAGACCTCAACATAACAAAGGCCATGTATGAAAAACCCACAGCTAGTTTCATCCTAAATGGGGAAAACTGAAAGTGCTTCCTCTATAGTCAGGAACAAGACACAGGGATGCCCACTGTCACCACTTTTATTAACCTGGTGCTAGATATCCTACAGCAATCAGATAACAAAAAGGAATAAAGGGCATCCAGATGGGCAAGGAAGAAGTAAAACTTTCACTATTTGCAGATGACATGATAGTAAAAATAGAAAAACCAAAGACTCCACCAAAAAAACTATTAGAACTGGAAAACAAATTCAATAAATACCAGGATACATAATCAACATACAGAAATCTGCTGTATCTATACACCAAGAATGAAGCAGCAGAAAGATAAATTAAGGAATCAACCCCATCTATAACATACCAGAAACCATAAGATACCTAGGAATAAATCTACCCAAAGTGATGAAAGACCTATACTCTAAAAACTATAAAACTCTGATGAAAGAATTTGAAGACAACAGAAAGAAAGTGAAAAATATTCCATCTTCATGGATTGGAAGAATATTGTTAAAATGTCAATATTACTCAAAGTAATCTACACATTTAATGCAATCCCTGTCAAAAGACCACCAGCATTTTTTGCAGAGCTAGAACAGACAATCCTAAAATTTGTATGAAACCACAAAAGACCCCAAATAATCAAAGCAATCTTGAAAAAGAAAAGCTAGAGGCATCACAATTCCAGACTTCAATTTATATTACAAAGCTGCAGTGATCAAAACACTATGGTACTGGCACAAAAATAGACACATAAATCAGTAGAGAATTAAAAACCCAGAAATAAACCCAAGTATATTGCCAATTAATTTTTGACAAAGTAGAAAACAGTATCCAAAGGGCAAAAGACTGTCTCTTCAACAAATGGTGTTGGGAAAACTGGACAGCAACATGCAAAAGAATGAAAGTGGACCACGTTCTTAGACCACACACAAAAATAAATTCAAAATGGATTAAATATTTGAATATAATACCTGAAACCATGAAAATCCTAAAAGAGAGCATAGGCAGTAACTTCTTTGACATCAGCTGTAGCAACATCTAGATAGGTCTCCTGAGGCAAGCGAGATGAATGCAAAAATAAACTATTGGGACTACATCAAAATAAAAAGCTTCTGAACAGTGAAGGAAACAAAAAAACTAAAAGAGAACCTATGGAATGAGAAAGATATTTGCAAATGGATATTTGCAAATGGACATCTGAGCAAAGGGTTAGTATCCAAAATATACAAAGAACTTGTAAAACTCAACACCAAAAAAAATGACTAATCCAATTAAAAAATGGGCAGAAGCCATAAAAAGACATTTTTCCGAAGAAGACATCCAGATGGCTAATGGACACATGAAAAGATGCTCATCACTCATTATCAAGGAAATGCAAATTAAAACTATAAGGAGATATCACCTTGCACATGGCCAAGTGGCTAAAATCAACAACACAAGAAACAATAAGTATTGGTGAACATGTGGAGAAAGGGAAGTCCTCCTGCACTGTTGATAGGAATGCAAACTAGCACAGCCACTGTGGAATACACTAGAGGTTCCTCAAAAAGTTAAAAACAGAACTATCCTATGATCCAGCAATTGGACTACTAGGTATTTACCCAAAGGATACAAAAACACTAATTCAAAGTGATACGTGTATTTAGTAGCATTATCTACAATAGTCAAATTATGGAAATAGCCTGAGTGTCCATCGACTGATGAATGGATAAAGAAGTTGTGGGATATTTAGATATAGATATATAGACATATAGATATAGATATAACAAATAAGCAAAGGGAAGAGAGAGAGAGAGGAAAACCAAGAAACAGACTCTTAACTAAAGACAAGAAACTGATGGTACCAGAAGGGAGGTGTGGTGGGGAGGGCGCGTAGGTTAAAAAGGTCATGGGAATTAAGGAGTGCACTTGTGCTGACCACCAGATGTTGTATGGAAGTATTGAATTTGTTTATTGTACACTTGAAACTAATATTACACTGCATGTTAACTATCTGGAATTTAAATAAAAACTTTTTTAAAATTGCAAATATATTTGAGTCTTTAGCAATAAAAGAATTTGAACACTAGCCCAATATACATATTTTATTATTTAACTCATCTGTTAGTTACATATTACTTTATGAAAATATTACATATATTACAAAAATATGCAAAAATGTAAGGTAACTCGACAATTAAATATTTCTTAATATATTAACATACACATTAATATATGTCTTTATGAAGTATAACATACAGTGTTGTATAAGTGACAGATGAACAATATAAATGATTCAACAATTATATACATTTCTCAGTACTTATCACAATAAATGTCATCACAGTACTTTTTTCTTTTTTTAAGATATTTATTCCACCTCTTTTTTTTTTTTTATTTATTTAATAATGAGAGAGACAGAGAGAGAGAGAGAGGCAGAGACACAGGCAGAGGGAGAAGCAGGCTCCATGCAGGGAGCCTGATGTGGGACTTGATCCCAGGTCTCCAGGATCAGGCCCTGGGCTAAGGTGGCGCTAAACCGCTGAGCCACCTGGGCTGCCCCCTCACTTTACCTTTAATCTTCACCTATTTCAGTCATCCTTCTGTCCACATTCCCTCTGGCAATCACCAGTTTTTCTCTGCATTTAAGAGTGTTTCTCTGTCTCTTTTTTAATTTGTTCTGTTTCTTAGTTTCCACATTTGAGTGAAATCATATATTTCTCTTTCTCTGACTGAATTATTTTGCTTAGAATTATACTCTCTAGCTCCATCCATGTTCTTGCAAATGGCAAGATTTCATTCTTTCCCTAGAGCTGAGCAATAGCCCATTGTCGTATATATACCACATCTTCTTCATCCATTCATCTATAGATGGGTACTTGGGCTGCTTCCATATCTTGGCTATTATAAATAATGCTCCAGGAAACATAGGGTACATATATCTTTCCGAATTTGTGTTTTCGTATTCTTTGGGTAAATACCAGTAGTGCAATTACTGGATCATATGGTAATTCTCTTTTCTGAAGAACTTTCATACTGTTTCCCACAGTGGCTGTACCAATTTACATTACCACCAACAATGCACAGGGTCTCTTTCTTCCACATCCTTGCCAACACTTGTTTCTTGTGTCTTTTATTTTAGCCATTCTAATAGGTATAAAGTGATTTCTTGTGGTGGGTTTAATTTACATCTCCCTGATGATTAGTGATGTTGAGCTTTTCATGTGTCTTTTAGCCATCTGTACATTTTCGTTGGAAAAATGTCTACTCATGCCCTATGCTTATCTATTAATTGAATTATTTTTGGTTTGGGGGGGATTGAGTTGTATTAATTCTTTGAATATTAACCCTTTGTCAGATCATTTGCAACTATCTTCTCCCATTCAGTTGGTTAGCTTTTTATGTTTTCTATGGTTTCCTTCACTGTGCTAAAGCTTTTTATGTTGATGTAGTTTATTTTTGCATTTGTTCCCCTTGCCTAAGGGAACATATCCAGAAAATGCCTATGCATTGGCCAATGCCAATGCCAAAGAAATTACTGCCTGTGTTTTCTTCAGGAATTTTATGATTTCAGGTTTCACATTTAGACATTCAATTCATTTTGAGTATTTTTGCATATGGTATAAGAAAATTTCATTTTTTTTTGCATATAGCTGTCCAATTTTCCCAAAATTATTTGTTGAAGAGACTATCTTTTCCCTATTTTATATTCTTGCTTCCTTTGCTATAAACTAATTGCTAATATAGGCTTAGATTTATTTCTGGACTTTCTTTTTGGTTCTATTGACCTATATGTGTCTATTTTGTTGCCAATACTATACTGTTTTGACTGCTACAGCTTTGTAGTATAACTTGAAATCTGGAATTGTACATCCAGGTTTGTTATTTTTCAAGGTTGCTTTAGTTATCTAGGGTCTCTTGCAGTTCTATACAAATTTTAGTATTATTTGTTCAAGTTCTGTGAAAAAATGTTGTTGGTATTTTAATAGGGATTGTATTAAATTCATAGATCGGTTTGGGTAATTGGGATACTTTAATAATAGTTCTTCCAACCCATGAGCATGGGATCTCTTTCCATTTGTTTGTGAATTTCTTTCATTGATGTTTTATAGTTCTTGAAGTACAGGTCTTTCATCTCCTTGCTTAAGTTTATTCCTAGGTATTTTATTAATGTTGGTGCAATTGTACATGGGTTTTATTAATTTCTCTTTCTGTTGCTTCATTATTAGTATATAAAAATACAACATATTTCTGTATATTAATTTTGTATTCTGTGATTTTACTGAATTTTTATAATAGTATATATAATATATATTCATATAATTAATATTACAATAAGATAAACATGGTAATATAATTATAATATATTAACATATTAGCATATTATATTTATTTTCTAATAGCACAAAATATTTTTAAATGAATATTGCATGAGCTCTAATTGTATAGTTCCTTATGAGCTATTTAATTATATATGCTCCATGTTTTTCAAAAACAGTGTCTAATATTTGTGGATAAATAATTTTCAATGTCAGGTTCTAAATTTAGTTTATTTCTATGTTTGGTGTTCATGGTGGCAAGAGATGAAAATGATATATGTATCATTGCACACTATGTACAACATAAAATATATGCAAGATATGGGGTTCAGTGTTTATAATAGTAGATATAATCCACATTTCAAAGAGTCTTGATAAAGATATCAGTTTGTGTTGCTCACTTTTTGTCACCATCATTGTTTCATCATGCATTATAACTCAAAGAACTTGTACAGGAAATGAAAGCGTAGTCTCTCCACCATTTTCTTCATTATTTGTAGTTGTATTATCTGTGTTATCTTCTTTACAAGAGTCATTTTAAGCCATTTGTAAATTTTATGGGGATTAGTTTAGTGCCAACTATATTCAATTATCAGTGAATTCAATTATTTGGTTAGACACATAGGATATCACATTGAAATCACATGAGGGCAAAGAAGTACACTGGATATTCCCCTCCTCTTCTTCCCTCTCATCTGTCCCCACTCATCCCCTTGTCCTTTCTTCTTTACCTACAGACTTTACTGGCATGGGTAATGACCAGAAGCATCCAAAACAAAATCTCTAAAATCTACTTAAGATTTAGTACTTAAGGGAGCAAATATATGCAATTATACTTTCATATTGCTACTACTACCTGTTGTCATTGCATCACATCTGCATTAGACAACACATCTAAAACAATTTCCCATTTTCTACTTTAAATTTCTTCGAAATGTGTTAATGTCACAGAGCTCCTGACATTATCATTCTCTTAAAATGTTCTGAGATCCCTGTCAATAACTGTCCAGGATAAATCACAGACATTTCCTCCTGCCTCACTGTAATTTAAATGACCCCATACTATTTCAGAAGTGAAAATAAGTTTAGACTTTAGCCCTCTGAAATAATTATTAGGATTGGGCTAGAATAATAACCTACCCCCTTCTGATAATTTCACATGTGCCATCAATTTTCAAGGATTATTTTGTTTATATGATATTTTTGTAAATGCACAGTCATCGGCATATTGTCAACAAAAGAAAACCCCACTAAATTCAAATAATTAATATTTTAAATAAAAGTTAGATTAATATTGGGATATCTGAATGGCTCAGTCAGTTAAGCATCTGACTCGATTTCAGCTCTGGTCATGATCTAAGGGTTGTGAAATCAAGCCCTGCTTCAGGCTCACCACTGAGCATGGAGCCTGCTCAAGATTCTCTATCTCTCTTACCCTCTACCTCTTCCCTTCAAAAAAAAAAAAAGTTTGATTATTATCATATTATAACTTATCAAGGTTATTACCTATTTCCTCACATATGGTTTCTGCTTTAATTACACAAATTAGGAATATTGTCATGTTTTAAAATTATAAAGTATTAAAACAATAAGGACTCTATTTTTTCTTCTACTTCTTTTCCAATGAGTGTATTATTAAAAGAACAAAAATAATTGCCTAGTGTAGCTAAGAAGAATTAAATAATTTACTAAAGGTGGCATTAAGTAAAAATCCCCTGAATGTGAATTAAAATTAAATTGGAGAAAAGAGGGTAATAAATTGGCCTCAAGCATGGATCATATTACACATAAGATTATTATCAAATGTCAGCTGTGCTTTTCTTTGAAGTAGCAGGTTTATCTCTCTTTAAAAATTGAATGCCATTGGTTAATTTGATATAAAAAATTTGTGATTTCCAGAGAGCAAAAAAAGTACTCATTAAAAATGTTTAAATAATTAAAGTATCCTTTTTCTATTCCAACATGATGTTATTGAACTAGCGTTCTCAGATCAGCTCTTGGCTTGAATTAGAGGACATGTCTCCTGCCCTGCTTCCTCATGATCAAGAATTTTTTAAACAACAAACTCGTATTAAGGGGCCGAATGCATTTTTACAAGGGTTTGACATGGCCTTTGCCAAATCAGCAGAGATTACAGTATGGACAATATAATTAAGTGACTGAATTTTATACATAGTAGATGTCATAAAATGCATATTTCACTGAAAGTAAAATGTGAAGGAAATTCAGTCTACAATTTTGCTCAATAAGTATTTATGCCATTGTGAATGTAAAATCAAAGGAACAACTTAGCTCTTCTCTTGTTCTGTATTAATTCTAATGTTCTCATAGTTTAGTATACACATTTTCATACAAAATGATCTCTAGTATACACAATTTCATACAAAATTCCTTATTAAGTGTTCACATAAAGAAATAGCAATGTATGCTAAGGTTGGAAATCCTGAGAGATTTTATGTTGAGCTCCAAGATAACATCTTGATAAGGGATTTTCAAGGGTCATTTTGATTATAGTGACCCTCAGTTACCCTGAAGATCTAATACCCAAATCCTCCACAGCTGCACTACCACTACAGTTGACATAATTTAAATATGAATTTCACTGTCACCTCCACATCAGTCTTATCACAATGAACTTTAGCACTGGCATATGTTTCTGTAGCTTTCACTATTTTATGCCCCTAAATTTTAGATTAGTTCACCTGGGAAATCATGGCTATTTTAGGTACCTCTAGTATTTTCTTACCAGAATTTCTCCATTCCATCTATTCCCTTTTTGATTATTGTCAGAAATTTTATGGCTTCAGGAATTCCTGTAACTGCTCAAAAAGCCAATATCAAAAAGCTCATTTTTGCAGTGCGCAATGTATGCTTGCATAAAATATATGAACTAAGACTCAAATTTCACAAAGCTTCTGAAACACTGGAAGTTATTTGAGTTTATATCCAACCAATAACTACTGCATCTTTAAATCCCAATAGTTTTTTTCAGAATTCTTTTTACCACAATTTCTAATCAAAGTCACATGAAAGAACCTAGCCCCAAAAGTATCTCTCCCTTCAACTGAGTTCCTAGTTGACATCTCCTCCTATAGCAACCAGCAACAATTGTTTATTAGAAATGTGTATAACATAATATGTTTTACTATGTATCTTTTATTTTTTTTAAGATTTTATCTATCTATTCATGAGAGACAGAGAGAGGCAGAGACACAGGCAGAGGGAGAAGCAGGTTCCCTGCAGGGAGCCTGATGTGGAACTCGATCCCAAGACTCCGGGATTACACCCTGAGCCAAAGGCAGATGTTCAACTGCTGAGCACCACCTTTTTTTGTTTCTTTTAGAAGGCTTCTTATGGATTGATCCTAAGGGTGCAAGGATGAATGGTACTTATAGCCACTTCTTCAGAAGTTATAATAAAGAAGAGCAAAGTAAACTATCAAAGTTAATTTAAAAATGTAAGTTATATTAAGAGTGTGGGAAACATTCCCAGGAATTTAGAAAAGAAAAAGCACCCACCGTTTCAAAAGGGATTTGTGGTAGCATAGCAGAGTTAGAATGAGCAGGAGCCCTGAAGGAAGAGGATACCTTCTGCCAAACAGGGGAGTGAATAGTATCTATGCAGAGGAGAGAGGCAAAGTATAGAGGTGGGAACAAGCATGTTTATCAGAAAATGAGCACAAAGCCAAAATGGGGTGAGACTGACACCTGAGTATGAGAAGAAAGAGTGGCAGGAGTCAATGCTAACTACTTAGATCATAAGGCACTGATCATTCTAAGACAATAGAGTTCTTATCTAAAAGGCAATATCTAGGGGGTTTTAAAGCAGAGAAAAAATGTGATGATGGGAACATCCTGGTAAAAATGTGCAGAATGGATCCAGTAGGAGAAATAAAATGACCTGATTCTGTAATCTAAATAAGAAATATTAACAGCTTTGACTAAAGTAATTAGTCAAGAGATTATGGAGTAGGATCATGAGAATTTTGGGACCAATTTTATTTGTGGGACGAGGGAAAAATGAATTTAGGGTGACTCAAAGGTTTCTAGCTAGGTTGATTCTGTAAATAATACTTTTACTACATGATAAAGGAAGAAAACAAGTTTGGACAGGGAAGAAATGAAAGAGGTAAGGGGAATGGGTAGATTTCAAAAAAACTTCAACTTAAAAAAAAAAAAAAACTTCAAGTTTAAGACATCCACGTGAAGATATATCAAGTACACAGTTGGAATGATCTCATAGTGCTATTTTCAATATTATACAATATTATATTAAAAATATTGAGCTAGAATTTAAATACTCATTTATGCTTTCCAAAGAAAATACTCTCAATAAATCAACATGTGTAAGTTTCTCATAACAAACTGTTGCTATACTATTTCAACCAGAAAAAATCCGAAAAGTTTAAACTTAACTAGAGTTGTTCTTTTCTTAAAATGACATTAGATTTTCTAAAGTCCTGTATTCCACAGATCAGTGTAACTTTCTGAGTGCTCAGGGCAGTTAATAAGCAATTAGGAGACTAGCTGTTTTAAGTCAAGTAAAAGTCCCAGAAACTTTGATCAGTTTTCCCTAAATGTACAATTAATAGAATAACACTAAGCAACTACACAAAATCACTAATATTTCAATATGGGCCTAGCTGTATACATTTTATGTCCTTGCTAAGTTTATATCAATTTTCTAAAAGGTGATATGTCAGGCAAGCCATAATATAAAGGAAATATGAGGCAAGATGAGATAAGTTACCCTGTGGTAAAATATTCTATTAAAACTCACTTGCTTACCATGGCTAGTTTTTTTGTCACTCAACCAGACAGAGTTCATTGCAGGTAAATAGGGATTGTTCTCCCTCTGAGGACATAGAGGTCCAGGCCAACTCTGATGGTAATCTGAAATTCGCCATCCTAACATGTGGCCACCTATGTTTCCTCCAAAGGGAAAAATAGATGGAGGAGAAACAACGTCTCTAACATATACAGAAGTAACTCATCACTTCCACTTACCTTCCTGTTTGGCAGAACAGGATCACATGGCCACACTCAACTGCAACAGATGCTGGAAAATATAAAACATCACGTGTTGTTTAACAAGAATGATTTGTCTTTGTCAATATAGACAATTATAGAGAGGTGAATCCTGGGTGGAGTGTTTCAATAATTTCCTAATTGCTTCTTATGGAAGCTAGATGATACTAGAAATCTAGAATTAATCTTTAGTTACCAGAGATTCAGTTTCTTCTGGTAGAGATACTTTTTGAAGAGTATCAGGCGATAGCTTCTTAAAGAGAAAGAGTTCTTAAAGAGATAACATGTTCACATGTTATCACTTCTAATGATAGATCATTTTCTAATGGTAGATCTATGGGATTTTTAGAGTTGGGAGGATTTTTTATAATCTGCTTATTTAAGTACTGAGAAATTTTAAATCCAGAAAAAGAGTGAAGATCTAATCTTGTATCACAAAGTAATTTAGTGGTAAAGATTTCTAATCCAGTGATCTTTTTTACCACACAGTATCCTTTTAGAAGAGTCCTTCATCCTCTATCGGTAGATCCTAGAATGGGTTGGAATTATGTCCAAGACTATCCAGAAACACAATACATAAAAATTTGCACTTTTCTATCATTGTTGCTACAGTTCACATTCACGGTCATTTTCTAAAACAGCTAAGAAGAATCCAAGAATGACCCAATTACTCTTACATGCAGATGATCAAAAATGATAGCTCAGTAAGTATCATTCATGAATTAGGTGTGCACAATTCTCCCTCTTAGACTTACATAATAAATTTACCTACTCATTTCTGCATTTACTTATTTGTGTGTATGTCTTCAATGTCTTAATCCCTGAGAATTAAGAATGAGTAACTCAGCAGGTGTTCACCAAGAATTTTCCCTGATGAGTCAAAAAGCCAATACTAACTCTGTTTCCATCACTGATCTTTTATCAAATTCCTCAATCTGTCTTGAGTTGGATTCCTCCACAGAAGGAAAGATGAGTGTACATGGAGGCCATGAGCCTGACCCAATGGCCTCAGTTCTGGACTCTCCAGCTCCTATTTTCAATTTTCAGTCTTGATATTCCTCCACACATTTAGACACCACTTTATTTTTACTTGACTTAACTTGAATAAATGTATATACATTACAAATTAGAAATTGTTGACACAAATAGAAAAATAGAACACTTTTGCTTCTATTGTCACCTGCAAAGAAAAAATATTGAAATATCATGAGAGCCCTCTGTCTCTCAATCTCTGTCTCATTTCCTCCCACCCTCCCCCCACTCCATCTTTCTCTTCCTTTCCTTCCTTCTAACCCTTCCACTGTCTCCCTCCCCTCTCTTTCTAGGTCTTTATGTCATTTGTTCATCATTTTGCTTTGCTCATAGTTTATTACTGACATCAGGTGTGCTAATGAAGGTATCTGGAATTGAATTGGTAGAAGTCCAGGAGAAAGCAAAACAATTCAAGATTGCCATTAACCCATTGTGAAATATCACTTGACTTAGAAAATTTTACTTCTAGAATTTATCCTCATAATAAAGCATGGAGCAAGCTCAATGACTTAGATACAATAACATACTTCTCAACATCATTTATAACATGAAAAAATGCATATTGATGTGATGGAATGCTATGCAGCCATCTAAAATAATTTCATTCAAACTATCTTATGGCTTAGAAAAATGTTCCTGATTTATTTTATAGTTAACAAAAACATATTATAAGCAATATATGCAATTTGACATTTTTTAATATGTATATACACAGACATACAAGCCTGAAAAGAGAAACATCAAAACGTTAATAGGGTGGGGGCGCCGGGGTGGCTCAGGTGGTTAAACCGACTCTTGGTTTCAGCTCAGGTTATGATCTCATGGGTCCTGGGACCTGAGCCCCAAGTCAGTCTCCTTGTTCATCAGGGAGTATGCTTCAAAGATTCTCTCCCTCTGTTCCTCCCCTGGTTTATTTTCATTCTCATTCTCTCTCTCTCAAAACAATTTTTTTTAAATGTTAATTTTACAATTAACAATTGTAATTGTTAACAATTTAATTTACAATTAAAATGTAAAAACTTAAAAATGTTAATAGTGTGAATCTGTGGAGAAAAAATTACCTTTGCTTTTAATTTTGTTCTTTATACACTTCTATTATGAATAGGCAGGATATTTGCAATTGGAAAAAGCTCATAAGCATAAAAATGGAGCTTTACAAAAAATATTCTATAAATCTAGTGTCAAGGTAAAGTTTATAGGACCATGCCATAAAATATGCACTATAATGTAAAAAAAGATATAGTAACTAAAATAAAAATTATTAAAGTCTTCTAGAAAAATAAGAAAGACTTTAAAGAGCTTTCTCAAAAGAAATGCTATTGGCACTTAGGAGTGGGATGATTCTTCCAGGGGCTAGACTATTCTAGAAATTGCAGGACAAATAGCATTCCTGCCTCCCATTCACTAAATGCCAGCAGCCTACTCCAGTCACTGAGGTAAATAAAATGCCCCCATTAACTCTAAAAGCTCAAGGATTGAGAACCATAGCTAGAAGACAACTGTACCAATGCAAGAAAATCAACTGGCCATACTTATGAACGGGTTTGCCTGTAAGCTGCCTGCATAACATGATAGAAGGTGTTAAAAATCAAAATAACTCCCAACTAATCTTTCTTATATTCAATGTCCTTGGGTTAAAGCATCATTCCAAGAAAATTTCTGCATGCCTACCACCCTGAATCTCAGTTAGGTGAATCACTTCCCAAAACTCCCACCGTGATCTTGGATGTCAGTTTGCTTCATTCTCTTGGCATCACTTTGCTTTTCTGCACCTTTTTTGAAATTAGGCTCATAAAAATCCCGGCTCTAAAATTCCAATATTAATTAATGTATAGGCTCATTCGTGAATATATTCATATTTTTTTTTACCAGAAGCTACACATACAGATGCAGAATAAGCAACAAACCCTCATCAAGTTCACGAACCAGTAAAAGGTTACAGATTTTGGTTATCTAGGAGGGTTAATAGAGTAAGTTCTTAATGGCCTTTATGCCTTTAATATCAGAGAGACTGCATAAAGAAAGATTTGTGAGTTGAGATCATAATTTTAAGAAAACAGGACTCAGAGGTGTGGGAGAACAAAAAAGATCTAGGAGATAGGTCAATCACAATATGTTTAAACAATTGGTTTAGCATAAACTGAACTCCAAAAACCAGAGTCTCAAACAATAATCCATTTTCTATAGTTATGTGGCCCCAGACATCTTTCAATCAGTACCCTTGACATCCTTAGAATTTCTACTATTACTATACTCAATACTATTATTTTAAATATATTTTTGTTTCTTCACGAAACTGTGAATGCTGTGAGGGAAGGCACGAGTCTGTATTGAAGATGATTATATACTCAGTATCCCAACAGCTCTTAGGGACTTTACCTTGCACTGTTTTATTGTGGCCGGTTTTTATGTATGACCTGTTGAGGACTTCCTCTTGTGCCCTTGTTTTCCACTTTATTTTAGTATTCTTTGTCCGGGTACTGATAGCAAAGAATTGCTCAGGAAAGCAAGTTTTACATGCAAAAGCAGCAGCAGTGTATTGGCCAAATACCTTCTTCCACGTGGGTTCTGCGCATATCACAGTCTCGTTCTGGGCCATTCCACACTCAGGACTATCGCTGCCTCTACCTGCCTTCAGGATCAGTGGGGATGCGACTAAAACTTGAGAGCAGTACAATCTTGTTGAATCCTTTTCACCCCAGCCTCCCCAAAAATGGCTCACTGTTTAAAGCTAATATATTTGTTTTTATCCATCTTAATTATTCTTTAAATGTGATCGTGGAAAATCTGGGTTTTTTTTAACTTCAGGCAAAATGCTCTGTCATAGCAAAATCAGTTTTTTTCATTATGAGTTCAGGAGTACTTTTTATTTTTTTCCTTACTAAAATTTTTGTTATTTAACTAAATAAATTGCACTTAGTAAATAAGCAAATTTTATTTATTAAGGGTTTTTATTCATGAATGATTTTTAAAATATGTTCTGTATTTATTTATTTATTTGTTTGTTTATTTGTTTATTTATTTATTTTTATGATAGTACCACAGAGAGAGAGAGAGGCAGAGACACAGGCAGATAGAGAAGCAGACTCCATGCAGGGAGCCCGACATGGGACTCGATCCTGGGACTCCAGGATCACACCCTGGGCCAAAGGCAGGTACTAAGCTGAGCTACCCAGGTGTCTCATGAAGGATTTTTTTTTTTTAAGATTTTATTTATTTATTCATGAGAGACTAGAGAGGCAGAGACACAGGCAGAGGGAGGAGCAGATTCCTCACAGGAGCCCAAAGCCTGACTCGATCCCCGGACCCAGGATCAAGCCCTGAATTGAAGGCAGATGCTCTACCGCTGAGCTAGCCACCCAGGTGTCCCATGAAGGATTTTTAAAAATAAGAAAATCTTGATATAATGACATATAAGCTCTATTACCCTCTTTCACTAAATCTCACTTTTCTCACATTAAAGTGTTTTTTAATCAACCCTTTAAAATAAAAATTTTGGTTTTATATTATATCAATCAATGATTTTTATGAAAGGGATAGATTTTTCAGATAAGAAAAAAATCTTATCTTCAAATAAAATTTGAAAATTTTATCTTCAAATAAAACTACCCATTTAGCTGAAATTTGGAGTAAATAGAAAAATAATTTGATAGTATTTGAACTATCAGTTCTCTAAAAGGAAAATTCTGGATAAATTTTGAGACATCAGAAAAACTCAGGAAGTAAAAAAAATTTAGAAATCACCTCTGAGTGAACTGTTCACTTTGTTCTTGACTTTTCCATCTTAATGAGAATGATAGAAATGTACCACAAAGAGATAGCAAATAGCAAATATCTACATTCCTATTATTCCCATTAATTGTATATTTAAGTAATTTATGTTAGATAGTCTTTTATAAAGACACCATGTCAAAAAGTGTGCCAGATGACCAATACGTGAGTTATTAAGCCAAAGCAGAAAAAAATATTCCATTGAAATCTCATACTCATTCGTAGCAAACCAAAGACAAGGACTTTCAACCATCTTTTCCCCCAACAATCTGCAGCCCTGGTTTTAGAAATGCAGCTGAATGAAATGGAGTTTTGATGTTCACGCTGCATTCCTCAGTGTAATGTGGGCAGAGAGCACCCTCTACTTTCTTCTGATTAAATAGCACTCCTAGTCTGGAAGAAAGAAGATGCTGGTTCTATACGGATATTTTGCTCAGAAAATCAGAAGGGATTTGTCTATAAGGTTCATTAACTCTTGGCCTCTATTGGCAATAACCCATATTCAGGAGGCCACCATTGTGACACCCTCAAAGGAACTCCCTGAAGGAGGCAAAGTCTAGAAGGAGAATACCTGCTCTGAAGTTTCCCACCTTCCCTGAACTGAATCTGCACAGCCACCCCAGGAGGGAAGAATGCAGCTTTGAAAAATAACACCTTTGTTATTCCAAGTGTTAGAGATGAAGCTGAGTTTTCAGATGGCCTCAAGGTTTGTGCACCCTTCACCAAACACAGATGGAAACTGGACGCTTTGAACTGCTTTGAAAATCTGTTACTAAGTATTTCTGTGGATCTGTGAAGCAGCCATTGCTAACTTCTGACTGCCTGCAATCTTTACGGCAGCGTGATGACAAGGAATAAAATAGCTTCATCTTAGAAGTAAATGGCTAATGTGCCAGGGAGGGATAGCCCATCATCTAAGCAAGACTTAATCTTAACGATGGTAATTCTAAATGGTGGCCTTTTTAAAAGATGACCTAAATATCAGCTTTATAAACAAGTCATAGAACCTGGAGATCATATTAATTCATTCACCATTCTACCAATAATTTTGACCTTCTATGGTTTCAATACTTTTCTGTGAAGACACTACAATTTAGGTGTAAATTTATAGATGAATATCACTCTCTATATATCAGTGATTGGCATTGTAGCTCCTTAGAGCTTTGCAGTTACATTAGAATATATTGACTCCTCAATCTGGAATCAGAAATATTTGCTATAGTAAGTCTGTGTCTGTCACACTCCGTGTTACATAGTAGTTCCATTTAAAAATTTTGGATGTAATGCTACTTCTTTCATTTACATATATTAGGAACAACCATTCAATGAAAACCACTATAAATGAATAATCTTACTTAAGTTAGATTTGAATCAACAGAGTTCACAACTGTGAACTTGTTACATATGCAGCATATAACCAGTTAGGTTGCTCTTATTGTTTCTCCTTCCAAGAAAATTGAATATGCATACAGGAATAAAGATGATTCCTACAAACTGGTAGAAAGCTGGGAGAATTTTGGTTATACTGATCTTAATAGAGAAACCAAGGTTTGCCCGATGCAAGTGAGAGCCTAAAACTATATGTTCTCAATGTAGTTTACATGATTTTACAAATACTTAAAAATTGCACACGTACATACACTGTGCACTCGTGTCTGGGCAAAAAAAAAAAATTAAAACCCACAAAAAACCTACCTCTTAGGTTAATATTATATTAAGCAAGTTTTAATGCTAAGGCTCCTATGGAAACATTAATTTAGCCGTGTTGTTTATATATAACTTTTTACAGTAGAAGTTTAGCAATATCAACAGAGGTATATTATGATATATATTTAATAAGAACATATACTTTAGCCACAGCAGGTCTTCTCCTTGGAGCATGGCAAGGATAGCTGTGTGACCCTCTACCCCATCTCAGCAGGTATACACCAGCAGGACCGAACAGACTCAGTAATCTCTTCCCTGGACCTATTGAACTTTTTTTTTTTTTTCAAAAAAAATTGATGTATATATAAAGAGAACAGGAATCTGAGCTTCCTTGCAACTTCCACCCCCCAGGGTACATGAAGTGACTGTAAAATTCCAGCATGCACAATATTCTTTATTCCATCCTTCCTGCCACAAGTATTAATCATGGTGAAAGGAAGACCCCCACATCATGGGAATTTACAATCTCTACATCTTCCTAGAGTTTAAAATGCTTGCATAATTCAAAAGTGGCACTAAAATTTAAATGATGTTTCAAGAAGGGCCTAGTGGAACTATTACCAGTGTCTGATAATAACTGCCTGATGTAAGAAAAAGAAAGAGATCTTGGAACTAAAGAGAAGAAAAGGGAGAAAGAAAGAATGCTTTGTCACCTGGTTTCCCCTTCTATTATTTCACTGACAAAGAAGTCAGGAAGATTTGTAAAACCTCATTCACATTCTTGAGGGAAAAAAAAAAAACACTTGAATGGAAAAAAAAATTATATGATGTTCACACATCATTCTTAAAAATACTCTCACGAAAAGAGCAAGAATGATGACACATAGCTTATGGGTCTTCAAATAAGGAGATTCACATAATAACTTTAAATATCTATAAATTCAGTCTATGTCCATTATTTTAGAATTGCAAATTACAGTGAGGGCTGGAAATAAAATGATTAAGGCAGAGTTCTTGCCAAAGCCATCATGTATGATCATTCCAATTGTGAATATCAAGGACAGAAGTGGGGCAGTAATATGGCCATGCTCTGCTCACCACCAAGTCATGAGCTCACAGTGTGGTACGTGCCCAGTGGGGATGGGACAGGGAAAATATTTATTTTAAACTCACAAAGTGAATGGAGACAATTTTTTAAAACTCACACACTGTCATACTGCAAATGCTGACCTACATGTAGCTCAAAGAATATTGGAATGTCAGACAAAAACTTTATTGAACATGTACTTTTCCTGTAAGAGGCAAACTATTTGCCATGTGCTTCATATATTATAGGCCACGTTATATACATACATATGTATATTTGTGTATTTATATTTAAATATACATGTTTAGCCCTCAAAATAATGAAAGGTCTTTAACAGGGCCAACATGGCGTGGTCCCCAAACTTGCTCTCTCCCCTCATCTGCCCCTATTCTCCCTTCTGCTTCCTTTGCTCTTCACTATTCCTAGGGGTCTCTGCACTTGGTAGTCCCTCTGCCTTGAACACCTCTTCCACACAGCTGTCCTGTGGCTTATTTCCCCACTTCATGCAGAAATTCAACCATCCTCTTATCAGGAGAGCCTTAATGGCAAGTCTACCTAAGAGGGAGCCACCCCTCTGATAACTCCCAAGCACTCTGGACTCAGTCCCCTTAATCTGCCTAATTTTTTTTTCATTTAATTTGCCATTCCCTATTTTATGCATTTAATCAGAGGTCTATTTATAGTTTGTCACCCAAAACTGCAACCTAAGTTTTAGGAAAGCAGGAATTTTACCTGTTTTCTTTTCTGCAACTTCCCCACCTCTGACAACTCTGGGTTGTCACTTGTGACCTAATCTATCCTTGTACCCCGGTGTAGACTTGTCCTTGTGTTTACCCCTCCCATCAAATATATCAAATATATATATATATATATATATATATATATATATATATATATATATATATATATATTTAAAAGGGCAATATTTACTGGGAGGAGCTCAGTCCCACATTTCATTGATATTGATATATTTTGGAGTAATGTATTCTCTTCTGAAGAAATCTTATTTGAACATATGATGTAAAATGTTAAAAATTTTCTGGGGATCCCTGAGTGCCTCAGTGGTTTAGTGCCTGCCTTTAGCCCAGGGCGTGATCCTGGAGTCTCGGGATTGAGTCCCACATCAGGCTCCCTGCATGGAGCCTGCTTCTCCCTCTGCCTGTGTCTCTGCCTCTCTCTCTGTCTCTCTCTCTCTGTGTCTCTCATTAATAAATAAATAAAATCTTTAAAAAAAGTTTTCTTAGGAAGTAATTTATTGTGGTACAGGAGTTTATTGTTGTCTCAAACAAAATCAAAGTTCTTATAGCCCCTTTGTCAGTTAGGAATTGTTTTAGACTACATGTAACAGCAACATTATGGAGTGGTTTTTAACCAATTAAGAACTTTTTTCTATGGCAAAAAATATTAAATTTGGCAGTCTAGAAAAAATGCAGCCCCTGCACAAAATCTTTATTACTTTAATTCCTTTATTTTTGATCTCCTCCATCCTCAGGGTATGTCTTTCACCTTCAGGGTCATACTAGTACTGCCTCTACCATCCCCTATTATTGAGGTCATGTTGCAGACAGGAAGAGTAACTAGGACAAAGGTCATACATATTTTCCAGTTAAGTTTGGCCTCTCTAAACGAGCTTTTCCAGAATGTTATACAGTAACCCATATCCCATTGGAGAGCATTGTGTCTCATGATTGTCCATACCACAAAGAGAACCAAGAAGCAGCTTTTTAAAGGAATTCATTTGCACCTCCATTTAAATCAGATTTGTTAGTAAGAAAGAAAGATAGAATGAATCATGAGAAGGCAACTTGTAGACAATGTATCACTGTCTATACAAGATATCAGGTTATCAACCAACAGCATCTGCTACAGTGAAAAAGGAGAATGTTTTCTCCATAGATGCTCCTAATCTTTTATGCTTATAACACAGTTGATGTAATTTTTTACAGAAATTTAATTCATAAAGAATTATGAATTAAATAATTCATCATCATAAATCAATAATAAAAAGACAAATATCCTAATATGACTGACAAAGAGGGAGCCTTTTGGTAGATGGCAGAGTAGGAGGATCCTGAGCTCACCTTATCCCATAGAGACACCAAGGCAACAGATACAACAATGAGATTAAATCTGAAAATGACCTGAAGGCTGATAGAACAGATCTTCCACAACTAGTCCTAGTAAGAAAACCACATTGAGAAAGGTAGGAAGGGCAGATGTGTGGTTGGGCACCAAATCTCTAGAGTGACTAACTACAAATAGGAGGGACATTATAAGCATGGAGGAGCAAGATCACCACCCCACACACACACACTTTGGGCATCCTCAGTCCTGGGGACCCACACTGAGAAAATCAGTCCCCATACTGTCTGGCTTTGAAAACCAGTGGGGCTTAACTCCAGGAGTTTTAAAATACAGCAGGCTTAACTCCAGGAGAACCTGAGGGCAATAGGAAACCAAGATGCCACTCTTAAAGAGCCAGAATATTAAATAACTTGGCAGGTGACACAACACAGAAGCAGTAATTTGAAAAGTGCATTGGATATACATGAAGAAGATTTATTAGCTAATCTTAGAACATGCTCTGGAGGGGCAGGGAGCTACAAGAAATTTTTCTGGGAACAAAAGTACTAGCAGGTATTATTTCTCTTCCTCTCACCCATCGTAGATAGCCAAGAGCCAGTGCTAACACTCTCCACCTACCTTGCTAGCACTCTGTGCCCCACACCAACATTCCCTTGTGGACCCACCCTACCCAAGCAGCATGCCTCAGCAGGCATCCCTACAAAGCATCTCCTTCCTTGTCACACCTGGCACACAGCCTCTGCCCAGACCTATGCCACCCCAAAGTGACTCCTGCTCTGGGGAAGGGGGAGATGTTACCAAACACCAGTATGCCAACAATTCCTGCAGTCAGATCTCTTAGTTGTGCAAGGATCAAGCCCTGCATTTTGATGTGCCTGCAGCTATTTGCCAGTCTAACTGTAGACAGCTAGTTTGAGTACTGATCCTGAGCACCAATGAGGCTGTGGTGTATACAGCTGGGCCTCTCAATAGTGTGGGGAACAAACCCTGCCAGTGCACCTACAATAGGCAAGGCAGGTCATTGCAACCACCTGGGCTAAAAGCAATTTTGGTTCAGCCTTAACCAAAGTGTTTATGCAGAACCCCAATGGTTCTGGTGACCAGGGGGTATTGTGCTACAGGGCACCACAGGACTTCTTCTACACAAGGTCATTACTTCAAGACCAGGAAATGTAGCTGGCCTACCTTTTACATATCTAGAAACAAAACACAAAGAGTTAGAGAAAATGAGAAA
This sequence comes from Canis lupus dingo, assembly GCF_003254725.2. NCBI lineage: Eukaryota > Metazoa > Chordata > Mammalia > Carnivora > Canidae > Canis > Canis lupus. The sequence continues at coordinate 41,940,068 of NC_064265.1, read as the reverse complement.
AAGAAATTGTTAGAAATGAAAGAACAAAAGAGCTGAATGAAATGGACATAAGCAATATGCCTGACCAAGAGTTCAAAGTAAGTCATAAAAATACTCACTGGACTTGAGGGGGAAAAAATGGATGAATTCAGTGAAAATGCCAACAAAAAAAAATTAGAAAATATAAAAAAGGACTTATTAGAGCTGAAGAATTCAATACTAAAATAAAGAATGTAGTAGAAGGAAACAACAGATATTACAGGGTACAGAAAAATGGATCAGTAATCCAGAGGATAGGATTATGGAAAGCAATCAAACTGAACAAAAAAAAAAAAAGAAAGAAAGAAAAAAAGAATTAAAAAAAGTAAGAATGGGTTAAGGGAATTTTTGTGACATTAATTGTAATAATATTTATATTATATGGATCCCAGAAAAAGAAGAGAGAATGAGGTAGAAATTTATTTGAAGAAATATTAACTGCAACTTCCCTAATCTGACAGAGAAGGGCATTACACAATGAAAAAGGGATCAGTCCAACAAAAGGATATAGCATTGTAAATATATCTATGCACCAAACATAGAAGCACCTAAATACATAAGACAAATATTAACAGATATAAAGGCAAAAATTGAAAGTAAATACAATAATAGTAGGAGATTTTAATATCCCATTAACATCAATGGATAGGTTATCCAGGCAGCAAGTCAAAAAAGAAACTTTGGGGTATTTTTTTTTTTAAGATTTTATTCATTTATTCATGAGAGACACACAGAGAGAGAGAAAACTTTGGTTTTAAGTGACAAATTAGACTAGATGGACCTAGTAGATATATGTACATATAAAACTTTCCATCTGAAAATAGAAGTATTCATTCTTTTCAAGTGCACATAGAACATTCTCCATAAGAGATTACATTTTAGATCACAAAATAGGTCTCAATAAACTAAAGAAGACTGAAATCATAAGCATCTTTTCTGATCAAAGCTGTATCAAACTAGGGATGCCTGGCTGGCTCAGCCAGTTAAGCATCTGCCTTCAGCTCAGGTCATGATCTCAGGATCCTGGGATTGAGCCCCATGTTGGGAATCTCTGCTCAGCAGAGAGTCGGCTTCCTTTTCTCTCTCTCTCTCTCTCTCTCTCTCTCTTCCTTCTCTCTCTCTCTCTCTCTCTCTCTCTCTCTCCCTCATTTTCTCTCATAAATAAATAAAACATTTTAAAAAATTGTATCCAACTAGAAATCAATTACAAGGAAAAAAAACTGGAAAAACAAACACATGGAGGCGAAACAACACACTATTAATCAACCCATGAGTCAATAAATAAATCAAAGAGGAAATCAAAGATACATGGAAACAAATGAAAAGGAAAATACAATGGTCCAAAGTCTATAGGTATACCAAAGCCAGTCCTATGAGTGAAGTTTATAATGATACAAGCCTACTTCAGGGAATAAGAAAAATCTAGAAAAAGCAAAGTTCAAATATAGTAGGAGATAAAAATAAAGATTAAACTGGAAATAAATGGAGACTAATTTAAAAATTGAGCAATGAAATCAAGAGAAAAGAAAAGTAAGATTTTTAAAACTTTAGCCAGATTCATAAAAAGTGACTCAAATAAATAAAATTAAAAAATGAAGGATAAATACCATTTATGCCACAGATATGCAAAGGATTATGAAACTACTACAAAAAATTATATGCCAACAAATTGGCAAAACTAGAAGAAATGGATAAATTCCTAGAAACAAGCAATCTCCCGAAACTGAAACATGAAAAGATAGAAAATTTGAACATACCAATTAATAGTAATGAAATTTAATTAATCAAAAAATTCTCAACCAAAGAAAAAAAAAATCTAGGACCAGAGAGCTTCACAGGTGAATTCTACCAAATATTAAAGAATAAAATACCTAGGCATAAATTTTACCCAAGAGGTGAATGACCTATACTCTGAAAACTATAAGACATTGATGAAATAAATTGAAGACCACATAAACAAATAGAAAACATACCATGCTCATGGATTGGATGAATTAGTACTGTTAAATATCCATATATACCCAAAGCAATCTATAGAATCAATGCAACCCCTATCAAAATACCAATAGCATCTTTCACAGAACTAGAACAAATAATAGTTAAATTTGTATGGACCATAAAAGACCTCAAATAGCCAGAGCAATCTTGAGAAAGAAAAGCAAAGCTGGAGGCATACCAATCCCAGATTTCAAGATATACTAGAAAGCTGTAGCAATTAAAAGAGTATGGTAGTGGCACAAAAGCAGACATCTAGATTAATGGAACATAAGAGAGCCCAGAGATAAACTCACACCAGTATAGTCAATTAATCCATGATGAAAGAGGCCACACAATGGGACAAAGACAGTTTTTTCAACAAATGGCAGTGAGAAAACCAGACAGCTACATCAAAAAAAGGAACTGGACCACATTCTTACAACATACACAAAAATAAGCTCAAAATGGATTAAAAACCTAGATGTTAGACTTGAAAACATAAAGCTCCTAAAGAAAAACAAAGATGATGATCCATCAGATAAAGGCCTTTTTTCTTTCAAGATTATATTTATTTATTCATGAGAGACACACAGAGAGAGAGGCAGAGACACAGGCAGAGAGAAAAGTAGGCTCCCTACAGGGAGCCCGATGTGGAACTCAATCTGAGGACCCTGTGACCAGGATCTGAGTCAAAGGCAGACATTCAAACACTGAGCCACCCAGGCATTCCTGGGTAAGTGTCTTAACAACATATTTATGGATATATCTCCTCAGGCATGAGAAATAAAAGCAAAAAATCTATTGAGACTACATCCAAGTAAAAAGCCTTTGCACAGTAAAGGAAATAATCAACAAAACAAAAAGGCTACCTACTGAATGATAAAAGATATTTGGAAATGATACATCTGACTAGGAGTTAATATTCAAAATATACAAAGGATTTATACAACTCAAACCAAAACAACAACAACCAAAAAAAAAAAAATGGACAGAGGACCTGAATAGACTTTTTTTTCCCCAAAGAAGATCTATGAATGGCCAAGAGATACATGAAAAGATGCTCAATATTAATAATCAGGGAAATGAAAATCAAAACCACGATTAGATATCATCTCACACCAGCCAGAATGGCTAGTATCAAACAAAACAAAACAAAGAAATAATAAGTGTTGGTAAAGATGTGGAGAAAAGGAAACCCTTATGCCCTGTGGGTGGGAATGTAAATTGGTACAAACACTGTGGAAAACAGTATGGAATTTCCCCCAAAAATTAAAAGTAGAAATATTATATTATCCAGTAATTCCACTACTGGGTATTTACCCACCCGCCCCCAAATGAAAACATTAATTCAAAAAGATATATCCACTCCTATCTTCATAGCAGTTTTATTTATAATAGCCAAGATATGGAAGCAACCCAAATGTCTATTGATAGATGAATGGAGAAACAAGAGGTAGTATACACACACACACAGACACACACACACACACGGGAAAATTCATCATAAAAAATGAAATCTTGCCATTTGTGAAAACATGGATGGACCTAAAGAGTACTTAGCTAAGTGAAATTAGTCAAAGTAATATAATATTATTTCACTTATATGTGGAGTCTAAAAAAAATAATACAAACCAACCAAAAAAACACTCTTAGATATAGGGAACAAACTGGTAGTCGCCAAAGGGCAGGTGGTGAGAGGGATGGGCAAAATTGATGAAGAGGAGTGAGATGCAGATTTCTGGTTATAAAATAAAAAGTCATAGAGGAAAAAAGTACAGCACAGATAATATACTAAAGCATATTGCAATACCATTAAATGGTAACTACACTTACTGTGGTGAGCATGAGTAATGTACAAAATTGTCAAATCAATACGTTGTACTGTTGAAACTAATAAAACATTGTATATCAATTATACCTCAGGAATAACTTCTATAGAAAAATGATCAGGAGATATGAGATATGCCCAAAACTTCCAGCAGGAAACAAGATGTTCAACTCATTTGTATCCAATAAACACAAATTATAACAGTGAGATATTTCACATTTTCAGGTTGGCAGAGACAGGATAAAATAAAACATTTACAAAGATATAAGAAAATGACAACTCTGATATTTATGGTGAGAGTGTAAATTGGTACAACTTTTGGGAGCAATCTGTTGATACCTAGTAAGCTGAAGATGCTTATACACTTCTCTCTAGTATTCCACCATTGTAATATACACCAGAAATAACCTTGCTCAGTGAGCCCAAAAAGATGTCCGTACATATATAGATTTTATCATGTTGGTGATATCAATTGGCTGGCATGGATGAGTATGGTTTTACTACATCAAGAATTAACTTTTAAAAGCCTTCCTATTAATTGCCTATATCACCCATTTTATGGTTTGTTCCTTCCTGTAAAGAGCATTGAGAGGATACTGATATAATATACCTTTTTACTTCGAGTGATCCAAATATCTTAATACATACGGAACCAATTCTTTTTTTTATATTTTATTTATTTATTCATGAGAGACACAGAGAGAGAAAGAGAGAGAGAGAGAGAGGCAGAGACATAGGCAGAGGGAGAAGCAGGCTCCATGCAGGGAGCCTGATGTGGGACTCAATCCCAGGACCGCAGGATTACTCCCTGAGCCAAAAGCAGATGCTCAACCACTAAGCCACCCAGGTGTCCCTGGAACCAAGTCTTTAGATATATATATTAAAAAAGTGCTGGCATGGCAGACATTTACAAATACCCTTTTTTGGGGTTCACTTTTCTATCATGTACTGAGATTAAGAATAAATGCTCTCTGATTCTGTTATGGCTTTGCAAACTACAGCCTCTGTGACACTAGCCTACTTAATTTCTACCCCATCACAGAATGTCACCTTGGTGGAGATAAAGTAAACATTCAGCAAATATTTAGCTAACTAAAATTGGCTTTAGGAATAACATCAGCAAAATGGTTAAATAAGATGTCCCCTGCTCTTATCTTCCCCCAACAATAAAATCTGGCATCCATCCAGACAAAAGTGCCTTGGGAGAGCTGTGAGATCCAGTGCCATATGCCAAAGTACTCCAGGAGGAGTCTTGTCTACCTGTGTCTGAGTAACAAGCTTATCAACCTCAGTCCTGGCTCCAGCCCCTCTTGGCTACAGTCTGGGAGCACCTGGGGAATACTGTCATAGACAACCACCCGCAAACACACAAGAGAGCCTTTCTAAAAGTTCAGGTTTCTAGCAGAGGAGTTCTAGCACACCATTGAAGCAAAAATATATAAGTTTGGGTGCACTGGGGAAGAGAAACAGTTCCACTTTACATCATCCCTCTTCCAAGGCAGCACAACTTAGCGCCAAGAGAGACTTTCTTGGCCAATGCTTTCTCTTGAAGGGGAAAGTAAGAGCATATAAGTAAGTTCCTAGCTCCTAGCTGTGTAGGAAACTGCCCAAGAGGCCCATTTCTCTCTTGCCCCATCCAAAGTACTGGGTCATGAGCTGTATGACTGTGGGCTAGGAAGAAGCTGAAAGCAAAAGGTAATACTATTATAGGACATTAAAGGGGCATGGATTCTACTAACTGTGTCACAGACTCAATCAAAAAGCCCACCTACAATCACCAGGGACACTTCACTAGCAGATTTTCCCAGTTGGGCCCATAGACACTACCAGCACAACTCACATACCCCAACTCCATGGCTGATACCTTCAGTGTATTCCCAATGACAGTGAGAATGGCTTTGGGAGGTGACTAGTGGGCACATGCCAAAAGCTCTCTCCTAATCTCTGGGACAGGAAGACACCACGCACTTGAGCTTTAGCTTCACCTCAGCAAATTGAGAGAGAGATGGTCAGAACCCAGCTGGGTGCATTGCCGAACTGATTTTTTTTTTTTTTTTCAGAACTGATTTTTTTAATGCAAGTTTTAAAATTCTGCCACAAGAGGGAGCAAGAAATATGGATCAGGTGTATCCAAGGAAGGTCTGAGAATGCTACAGAGTAACTAAGAGGGCTGCCAGAAGACATTTCTCTCCAGTCAGTAAAGACTGAAGGAAGCAACTCCTATTTCAAATGGAAAAAAAAAAAAAAAAAAAGCAAGACTTCAAGGAACATGAAAAATCAAAGAAAAATAACACCACCAAGGATCACAACATTCTTTCAGTAACTAACTGCAAAAATATGAATATCTGCAATTTACCCCATAAAGACTCAAAATAACTTTTCAGGGAAGCTCTGTGACCTACAAAAAAATACAGGGGGACTATTCAACAAAATCAGGAAAACAATACATAAACAAAATGAGAAGTTTAATGAAGAGTTAGAAATGATTGATAAATAAGAAACAAATATCCTGAAGCTGAAGAATACAGTGAATGAAATGAAAAATGCAATAAGAAGATCAACAGAAGAATGCATCAAGCAGAAGAAAGATTCTATGAGTTAGAAGACAAGATCTTTGAAATTATTCAGTCAGAGGAGAACAAAGAAAAGATAATGAAAAAGAATGAAGAAAGCCTATGTGATCTATAGGATATCAGCAAGAGCAACAATCTGCTAATTACTTGGTTCCCAGAAGCAGAAGAGAAGATAAAGGGAGAAGGAAGCTTATTTAAGAAAATAATGACTGAGAACTTCCCAAATTCGGAGAGAGATTTGGACATCCAAGTTCATGAAACTCATAGGTCACTAAAGAAACTCAAAGGACTCTTCTCCAAGACACATTATATTAAAACTGTAAAAATCAAGGAAAGAATATTAAAAGCAGCAAGAAAAAAGAACTTTGTAACTTACAATGGAACTCCCATTACTCTATTAGTAGATTCTAAGCAGAAATCTTATAGGCCAGTAGAGAGTGAATATGTTATAGTCAATTATTGAAAGGAAAAATAATGGACAACCAAGAACATTCTACCTGGAAAGTCTGTCTTTCAGAAAGGAAAGAAAGGAAAAGAAGGTACCACACAAAGAGCACGGAGGGAGTTCATCACCACTAGACCTACTACAAGAAATCCTGAAAGAGTTTTTTGAGCTAAAAGGAAAGTAATTATTAACTTGAAAATATATAACACGTTGCTAGAGGTAAGTACATAGTCAAAGTCAGAGTATTCTAGTACCATAATATGGTAGTGTATTCATATGTAACTGTAGTATAAAGGACAAAAGATTTTTTTTTTAAGATTTTCATTCATTTATTCGAGAAACAGAGAGAGAGAGAGGCAGAGACGCGGGCAGAGGGAGAAGAAGGCAGAGGGAGAAGCAAGCTCCATGCGGGAAGCCTGATGTGGGACTCGATCTTGTGTCTCCAGAATGACTCCCTGGGCTGAAGGCGACACTAAACCGCTGAGCCACCCGGGCTGCCCAAAGGACAAAAGATTTAAAAATAACTAAAATAATTTGTTAGTGAATATACAAGATACAAGAAATAAACATGATACCAAAAATATAAAAGGGGCAACTAAATGATAAGATTTTGTATATGATCAAAGTTATCAGCTTAAAATAGATTGTTTTTACACATAATGCTTTATGTAAGTTTCACAGCAACCACAAAGCAAAAACCTACACTGAATACACAAAAGATAAAGTGAAGGAAATTAAAGTGTGCCATTATGAAAAATAATTGATTAACAAAAGAAGCAGCCAGAGAGGAAAAATGGAACAAAACAGCCAGAATAATTAATAAAATGACATTAGTAAGTTTTTATCAATAAGCAATTACTCTAAATGTAAATAAATTACATGATCTAATCAAAAGTACTGAATGGCTGAATGGACAAAAAAATGAAACAAAAAAAAGTGAAACCCAAATAAGTGTTGCCTACAAGAAATTCACCTCATATTTAAGAACATATATAGTCTAAAAATTAAGTGATGGAAAAAGATCTTCCATGTAAGTGGAAACCAAAAGAAAGCAGAGTTAGCTATACTTACATAAAACAAAAACAAACAAACAAACAAAAACAGGCTTTACGCCAGAAATGGTAGACAAAAACAGTCATTATATAACAAAAAAGATGTCAATTCATCAAGAAGGTATAACAATCATCAATATGTATGCATCCAACATCAGGGTACCTAAATATATAAAGCAAATACTAACAGACATGAAGGGAGAAATTGACAACAATAAAATTAGAAGACTTCAATACCCTATTCCTAACAATGGATCATGCAGACAGTAAATAAGAAAACATTGGACTTGAACTATACTTTAGGCCAAATGGACCTAAAAAATATGTACAGAACATGGTGTCCAAGAGCAGTAACATACACACTCTTCTCAGGTGCACAAGAAACATTCTCAGAAATAGGTCAAATGATGGGTTATAAAATAAGTCTTAATAGGGGATCCCTGGATGGCTCAGCGGTTTAGCGCCTGCCTTCCGCTCAGGGCGTGGTCCTGGAGTCCCAGGATCGAGTTCCACATCGGGCTCCCTGCCTGGAGCCTGCTTCTCTCTCTGCCTGTGTCTCTGCCTCTCTCTCTGTGTCTCTCTCATGAATAAATAAATAAAATCTTTTTTAAAAATAAGTCTTAATAAATTTAATAAGATTGAAATCATACCAAGTATCTTTTCTGAACACAGTGGTGTGAGACTACAAATCAGCAGCAAGAAGAAAACTGAAAAATTATCAAACATGGGGAAGTTAAACAAAATAGCCCTGAACAACCAATGGGTCAAGAAGAAATCAAAGGGGAAGTCTCCAAAAAAATATTGAAACAAATAAAAATGGAAATACAATAGTAAAACTTATACAATTCATCAAAAGCAATTCTAACAGAGAAGCTATAATGTAATGCCTACATTGAGAAAAAAGAAAGATCTTGAGACACCTGGGTGGCTCGGTGGTTAAGCATCTGCCTTTGGCTCAGGACGTGATCCTGTGGTCATCCCTCCAGGGAGCCTGCTTCTCCCTCTGCCTATGTCTCTGCCTCGCTTTCTGTGTCTCTCACTAATAAATAAATAAAATATTTTTTAAAAAGAAAAAAAGGAAAAGGATCTCAAACAATCTAACGTTACACCTCAAGGAACTAGAAAAAAAGATCAAATGAAGCCCAAATTTAGTAGAAAGAAGGAAATAACAAAGATCACAGCAGACATAAGTGGAGACCATAAAACAATAGAAAAGATAAAGGAATTTAAGAGCTAGCTCTTCAAAAAGATAAACAAAATTAACAAACTTTGTATTGATTGAGGAAAAAAGAGGAGTAAAATAAATAAAGTGAGAAATGAAAAGGGAGACATTACAACTGATACCACAGATGGAAAGAAGGATTATAAGAGACTACTATGCACAATTAGTGACAACAAATTGGATAATCTAAAAGAAATGCACAAATTTCTAGAAACATACTACCTATCAAGACTGAATCTTGAAGAAATAAAACTAATATATGTATTGAATCAATAACCAAAAATGTCCAAACAGAAAAAAATCTCTGGATCAGGTGGCTTCCCTGGTAAAGTCTACTAAACATTTAAAGAATTAACACTAATTTATCAAATTCTTCCAAGAAATTGAAAAAGAGAGAACACTTCCAAATTTATTTTACAAAGCCAGCATTACCCTAAAACCAAAGTTAAAGATGCTAAAAAAACAAACAAATATGAGCCAATATCCCTGGTTAATACGGATGTAAAGATTTTCATCAAAAATTTTCATTAAAATATTAGCAAACTAAAATCAATGGTACTTTAAAAGGATTATACACGATTATCAAGTAGATTCATCCCTGGGATGCAAAGATGGTTCATTATATACAAATCAATAAATGTAGTACATCCCATTAATAGAATAAAAGACAAAAAATCATGATCATCTCAAAAGGTGCAGAAAAAGTATTTGACAAAATCCAACCTCCTTTCATGGTAAAAACCCTCAACAAATTGGATATAGAAGAAACATGCATCAACATAATAAAGGCCATATATAATAAGCCCACAGTCGTTACCTTGCTCAATGGTAAAAAGTTTAAAGTTTTTCCTCTAAGATCAAGACAAAAACAAGGGTAACCACTCTTACTACTGTTTAACATGATACTGAAAATCATAACCACACCAATCATGCAAGAAAAGGAAATAAAATGCATCCAAACTGAAAAGAAGTAAAAGTTGTCTCTATTTAGATGATACGATCTTATATATAAAAAATCCTAAATATTCCACACAAAAAAAACTGTTAGAACTAACCAATAAATTCAGCAGAATCATAGGATACAAAACCAACATGCACAAATCAGTTGCATTTCTACTACACTTAAAAGTGTAACCAAGGAGGGGAAAGACTTATACACTAAAAACTAGAAGACTTTGATGAAAGAAAACAAAGACATAAATGAACAAGAAGAGGCCCCATGTTATGTATGGATTAGAAAAATAAATCTTGTTAACATGTCCATATTACTCAAAATCATCTGTAGTTTAATCCCTATCAAAATTCCAGCAGCATTTTTCACCAAAATAGGAAATCAATTCTAAAATTTTCATGGAACCACTGAGGGCTCCAGATGGCCAAAGCAAGCCTAAGAATGATGAATGAAGCTGGGAGCATCATACTTTCTGATTTCAAATTGTATTACAAAGCTATACTAATCAAAACAGTACAAGACTGGCATATAAATAGATAGAGCAATGGAACAGAATCAAGAGTCCAGAAATAGACACTCACATGTACAAACAACTAATATTTGGCAAAAAGAGCCAAGGATACTCAATGGGAAAGGATTCTTTCTTCACTAAATGGTGTTGAGAAAATTAGGTAATCACATACAGAAGAATAAAACTGGACCTCTATCTTATACCATTCACAAAAATTAGTTCAAAATAGATTAAAGACTTAAACATAAGACCTTAGCTTCTAGAAGAAAACATAAGGAAACCTCCTTGACATTGTCTTAGCAATAATTTTTTGAATATGATACTAAAAAGCATAAGTAACAAAAGCAAGAATACATATATGGACGATATTAAACTAAAAAACTTCTGCATAGCAAAAGAAATCATTAACAAAATGCAAAAGGCAACCTAATGAAGAAAACATTTGCAAATTGTATATTTGACAAAGGGTTATATTAAAATATATTAAGAGGAAAATACAAATCCAAACCACAATGAGATACCACCTCACACCCGTTAGAATAGCTAAAATTAACAACACAGGAAACGACAGGTGTTGGTGAGGGTGCAGAGAAAGGGGGCCCCTCTTATGATGCCTGTGGAAATGAAAACTGGTATAGCCACTCTATAAAACAATATGGCAGTTCCTCAGAAAGTTAAAAATAGGGCTACCCTACAACCCAGCAATTGTGCTACTAGGTATATACTCCAAAGATACAAAAGTAGTGATCTGAAGGGGCACCTGTACCCCAATGTTTATAGGAGCAATGTCCACAATAGCCAAACTATGGAAAGAGCCCAGATATCCATCAACAGATGAATGGATAAAGATGTGGTATATACATATAATGGAATATTACTCAACCATCAAAAAAATGAAATCTTGCCATTTGCAATGACATGGATGGAACTAGAGGGTATTGTGCTGAGCTAAATAAGTCAGAGAAATGCAATTAATATGATTTCACTCATATGTGGAATTTAAGAAACAAAACAGAGGAGTATAGAGAAAGGGAGGGAAAAATTAAACAAGACATAATCAGAGAGGGATACAAACTGTAAGAGACTCTTAACCATAGGAAACAAACTAAGGGTTGCTGGAGTAGAGGAGGGGTGGAGGAATGGGGTAACTGGGTGATGGGCATTAAGGAGGGCTCGTGATGCAATGAGCACTGGGTATTATATAAGACTGATGAATCACTGAACTCCATCTCTGAAACTAATAATACAATATATGTTAATTAATTTAATTTAAATAAAAATATATATAAATAATTCATAGGATATTATTTACTGAATAGTTAAAAAAGCAAAAATATGCTTTAAAATGGGCAAAGGAACTGAAGAAATTTTCCAAAGAAGACATACATATGGCCAAAAATACATGAAAAGATGTTCAACATCACTAATCACCAGGGATAGGAATATCAAAACCACAGTAATATATAATCACACACCTATTAGAATGAATTTATCAAAAATAGATAACAAGCAAATACATGAAGAAAAGGAAATCTCAGTGCACTGTTGATTGCAATGTAAATTGGCACAGCCAGCATAAAAAATAGCGTGGGGGTTTCTTTAAAAAATTAAAAATAGAATTGCTGTATGATCTAGTAATTTCACTTCTAGGTATGTATCCAAAGGAAATGAAATCAGAATTCCAAATAGATATCTGTACTCCTGCATTCTTGCAGCATCATCTGTAATAGCCAATATGGGAAAAACCTAAGTGCCTAAGTGCTTAACCACAGATGAGGGGATAAAGATGCGTGTGTATATACATATATAATAGGACATATGGGGTGTGTGTGTATAATGGAATATTATTTGCCCATGACACAGAAGGAAATCCTGCCATTTTACAACATGGATAGAGCTTGAGCACATTATGCTAAGTGACAGAGGTCATGCAAAGAAAGACAAATACCAAATATCTTTTATAAGTGGAATCTTAAAACAATGGAATGAAAACAGAGTAGAGTGGTGGTTGCCCAGGGAATAGAGGAAATGGAGAGATACCCATCAAAGGATCCAAACTTACAATTACAGAAGTTCTGGGGATCTAATGTACAACACGGGTACTATAGTCGACAATACTGAATTATATATTTGAAAGATGCTAGAAGAATATGTCTTGAATGTTCTTACCATAAAAAAGAGATGGTAATTATGTAAGCACCACTACAGTGGTACTCATTTTGCAGTGTGTACGTGTATCAAATCATCAGAATATACACTTTAAATTTACACAATGTTTTATGTCAATAAAACGTCTGAATAGACCTGGAATTTAAAGAAAAAAAGTGACTTGTAATCAAGGAAGCAAACATGGCTCTAAATATCCTGCTGCCAAAAAACAAAATCATTATCAATAAGCAAATATACAAAGAAGTATATCTTTAGGCAATAAACATTTATTCTGTGCATGCATATTTTTGTCAATAATAAGTCACTACTTTGAAAACTATGAAGAAAAACTCTTCTCTAAAAAGTATTTGTGTGATCACTGTGTTCATTGAAGTCATCTTTAAGAACAGTAATTTCATTCTTTCAGAAAATTTAAACTAGATTTAGGAGGATTATATAACTCCTGATGTAACTAGAGAGGATTCAAAGTCCTTTACTGCTCCATTTCAAGGAGTCTTTATGGTTCTATCATTCTCAAGAAATGGGGTAGAAAGCTTGATATTTTGGGGCACCTGGATGGCTCAGTCGGTTAAGTGTCTGACTTGATTTTGGCTCAGGACCCTGAGATGGAGCTGAGTGGGGCTCCAGACTCAGCACATTCGCTTGAGATTCTTTCTCTCCTCTCTTTCTGCCCCTTCCCTGTGAGACGGTGCACTCTCTTTCTCAAATAAATCTAAAAAACAAAACAAAACAGAACAAAAACTTGATATTTCTTAATAAACTTGTGACCATGGAAATTGTTCCTTAAGTTTTCCTTAGGTTTAAGGTCTACTTTTCTTCTATTTCTTTACTTTGGCTTCTCTGTACTATCTCATGATTTTAGAAATCGCATATACCTCCACCATACTAGGAGCAATGGTCATTTATGTATATAATCAAGATGGAGAGTTCTCCTGTGGAACTGAATTATTAAATACCATAAAGTGTTCACATATAATGTCTTTTGGTATATTCAATACAGTATGAAATATAAAATTATTTATAGAAAATAGAAAAAAATATTTTATCATATTGTGGCTAAATGAATAATATACGATATTATAATTTGAGAAATTATATTTCTTAAATTGTTAATTTGTTGGGTTGTTGTGGGGTTTTTTTAGTTTGTGTCGATATCTAGTGCATTTAACTTTCTCAGGGGATGTTTTGTTTTCTCTTTCATGCTCCACAGGGTTCCATTAAAACCAAAGTTTACCAACAGATCATTAGAGTTGTTTATCAAAGCATTCCTTTGCTATATTTGTGAGTAGTGCCTTGTAATGGAAAGTGAACAGAATATATATTAACCAAGCCAAATATTTTCATTCATTGACTTCATGTATTTGTATATATGTATATATTTCCACATAAAATATATGAATATAAACATGGAATATTTTATTCCCATGTTATATAACTTTCATCCTAATGTCTATTTGAAATCAAATATTTTTAAGTATTACATAAAGATTCAGGAGTTAGTTTAAAATTACTTGTTCCCCTATTTTACTCTTCTCTTCTCAAAAAAGGGGGCAAAAGGGGGGGGAGGTTAGCATTCATCACTAATGTTAAGTAGGCACAACAAAACAAATGAATAAATCCAAGTGTGAAGAAAATGGCCAAACTGAACCATGACATATTGATTAGAATCTCTTAAGGTTTAGTCGTTAATGCACATGTATGGCTACATTTTCATAATTAGCTGACAAAAAAATTGGTCCCCCAAGAACTTGGAAAGAATTAAGATTTTCATCATGAATTAAATTTCAAGAATAATGCAGAATATATCTTCTCAAAGGGGTAGGATGACTCTCAGGCAAAGTGTACATGACTTTATAATAATCTAATTGTTAGTTTTAGTGTAGCATAAGGAAGAATGTATGAATACCAGATTAGTTAATCTAGAATCAAAGAAAAAACAGACGTGTGCCCATCTGTGATCTCCAGTATGGTCCCCAATAATTCCTGCACCTGGTATTCAAACCATTATATGGTCCCTCCCATACTGTAGCAACAGTAGTCGGAATGATTGGTAGAAAATAGCAGAAATGATAATATATCATCTTTAAGATTAGTTTTAAAAGACTGAGGCTTGTCTAGGTTTCCACCTCCCTCTCTATGCCCTGGATCGGGGAATTCATGTCATGAGCAGCTCCAGGGGGAGAACCAGGTGGTGAGGAACTGCAATCTCCTTCAGCCATTTAAGTGAACTTAAAAATAGATCTTCTAGCCCCATTCATGTCCTCATAGATTAGAGTCTTGGCTGTACTTTCACTCCTGAGACTCTAAGTTAGGACCACTCAGCAAAACCACTCTCATATTTTTTGATCCTCAAAAAGTGTATGAGATAATAAATGTTCATCTTTTTAAGCTGCCATGTTTTGAGGGTAATTTTGTGCAGCTATAGGTAACTAATATAACATCTAAGCACAGAAGCAGAGGGAGAGAGAGATTGGGGACTAAATTTGATTTCCAGAATCACTAACATTTTTTTGTCTTAAATGAATATGAAAACAAAGACTATTACCAATAATCTGCAAGACAGATCTGAGATGAATAACTCCATGTGACCTACATGTATCCTGCAATTTAGCTTACCATTAAGCAATCCACCCATACAATTCCTCTTTTCCTGGTTTCATATTTATTAAGCAACTCTCTGACTGGACTTTCCAAGAAATTCTGACTACAAAGAGAAACTGCACTGATTATGCTGGCATGAGCATTCAAATCCCCAGGAAAGCTACTCTCCCTTCTAAATTAGATTAGCGATCTTATTTTAAACATTTGTATTGAGAGACTAGTCAGTATGAATCTGCCATTGACAGAGAGCTGTGAAGCTTAGGATTCTGAGCCTAGAACAATCAAGAGCCCAACCATCAATGCACCAAAGTTGTGTTCACAAAAGTGGTATCTTCTTGGGGGGATCTGCAGATGATACTTCTCTTGAAACCAACATTTCTTTGTGAGAGTAACTCCTGTCTTAATAGCAACATGACAAAAGAAATTCCGTCTCTGAAATCAAGTGAGAATTCATATCATTTCAGACCGTGGAAGTTCCACGAGGAAAGGGATTTTTGTCTTGTTCACTCATTGGTAAATGACCTGGCACAGCAGGTCCTCATTAAATATTTCTTGAGTAAACATAAATCTAAATCCTACTCATTATTCTGTTTCACTACTCAGCTTCCTCTCTCATTCCTCAGAAGCCATTGTACATCTTCCCTAATTTCCTCATGTGTCTCCTATGAGCAAACGTCTCCTATGAGCAACATCTCCTATGTTGCAACATCTCCTATGAGCAAATTATTTGTCTCCTGGCTCACCATTAAAACATTTATTTTCAAAGATCTCTTACTTCCTGCCACAAAAATCTATATCAACTTGTCTCAATGCTAACACATACTAACTTGTCCTAAAGACCATCCAATAGTCACACATACACATGTACCTAATTTAGTTAAATTGGTAGGTTCTTGACTTGTTCCTAATTTAAGTGGGAAATCTCCTTTGTCACCATTTAAAACAATACTGACTTGGTTTTGTAGGCATAATTGTAAAGGAATTGTACCCCCAGCCATCTTCTACTGAAATTTATTATCAAAAAATAGAGACTTTATAAATTATTTAACATTGTTTCTAGGTTTTAGAATAACATTCTGGCTAATAGGGATCCCTGGGTGGTGCAGCGGTTTAGCGCCTGCCTTTGGCCCAGGGTGCGATCCTGGAGACCCAGGATCGAATCCCACGTCGGGCTCCCGGTGCATGGAGCCTGCTTCTCCCTCTGCCTGTGTCTCTGCCTCTCTCTCTCTCTCTCTCTCTGTGACTATCATAAATAAATTAAAAATTAAAAAAAAAACATTCTGGCTAATAAAATTCTAGGTCAAAGGGTATATATTGTTTAAATTATGAAAGATACTATCCTATTACTCTCAATAAAGTTCCACCACTTTATAATATTATCACTGTTTTACAGGAGTATCTGTAGGCACAGCTACTGGATATAAAATTTTGGCCAATCTGTTAAGGGAAAATTGGTTTTTGCATGAACTTTTTACCTTGTATACCTTTCATTTAAATGTGAGATTGACAACATTTTTGTTTGTGTATAATACATCTGTATATTTTTCCAATAAGATGCCTGTTTCTTTTGAGGTTTTAAAAAATATTGTTCAGTTCATCTCTTATTTTTTGATTTGTGTAAATTTATTTCATAAAATTAAAATTTTAATATTAAAAATTCTTTATCATTGCCTATGTGACACATGTATATCCTATCCCTCATTTTTGCTAGTTTTGTTAAATATTTGATATAAATTTATATATGTAACATAAGTAAATTTTTGAAAATATAAAGGACATGACTATAATGGACACCTAACCTCATAATTTCTTTGCATCTACCTGTAAGATCTGTAAAAACAATTGGGGGAAAAATGACCACTGTGATTTCCAATTCATTCAGACTACAGAGCCTTTCACTTCTTTCTAATCTTATAGATTTGTTCTCATGTTTGTTTGGATGGATGCTATTGTCAATGTATCATTTTTTTTAATCCTATATTTCCAATAAGGTTTTTAATTGATTTCATTTCTTGGCTAAATTCACTGTCTAAATCTAATTTATATATGTCTTAGGATTTTCCCTTCCTTCACATCATGCTGTTTGTGAATAGTAGCTTTATTTCCTCTGTTTTAAGCTTTACATCTTTCTTCTGGCTTCACTATAATGGCTATGATATGACATCTAAGACAATGATGAGTAAACATGTAAATGTGGTTGCCCTTGCCTTAGTGCCAGATTCTAAGGGAAATCTTCTTAATTTAAATTCAAATTAATATATAGTGTATTATTAGTTTCAGAGGTAGAATTTAGTGATTCATTAGTTGCATGTAAAACCCAGCGCTCATTGTATCAAGTGCCCTTCTTAATGCTCATCACACCGTTACCTCATTCCCCCCACCATCTTCTCTCCAGCAACTGTTTCCTCTAATTAAGAGTCTTAAATGGTTTGTCCTCTGATTTTGTCTTATTCTCCCTTCCCTCCCCTTATGTTCACCTGTTTTGTTTCTTAATTTCCACAGATGAGTGAAATCATACATGGTATTTGTCTTTCTCTGACTTATTTCACTTAGCATAATATCCTCTAGTTCTATCTGCATCATTGCAAATGGAAAGATTTTATCCTTTCTGGTGGCTAAGTAATATTCCATTGTGTGTATGTGTGTGTATCACATCTTCTTTATCCATTCATCTATCAAGGGACATCTGGGCTCTTTCCATATTTTGGCTATTGTAGACACTGCTGCTACTAAACACTGGGGGCATGTGCCCCTTCAAATCACTATGTTTGTATCCTTTGGATAAATTCCTCGTAGAGGAATTCCTGAGTCATAGGGTAGCTCTATTTTTAACTTTTTGAGGAACCTCCATACTGTCTTCCAGAGTGGCTGATAAATTTCATTCCTATCAACAGTGTGAGAGGGTTCCCCTTTCCTGAGAGAAAATTTTTAATATTTATAACCAATTAGTTTGCTAAATACTATACTTTTGTAGGCATCTTAAAAGTAAATTGAAGCTTACTTCTAGTTTACAAATAACTTACTTTTATCATAAAGAGATGTTATATTTTACCAAATGCTATTTCTGCGTCTATTGAAAAAAAAAATCACACAATTTTCTCCCTTATCTTATTGCCATGGGAATTTGTACTGGCTGATTTTAAAATGTTCAACCAACTTCAG